>NC_069000.1:42204382-42207869 GCF_001194135.2 Octopus bimaculoides
AAACAGAAACAATTCCTATCATAGTAGGTACCTTAGGTATAATAAAAAAATATTCAGACAAATACATAACAAAAACACCAGGACTTACAAATATATATAACATACAGAAAATTGCACTACTGGGTACTGCACACATTCTACGCAAAACACTTTCAATACAGTAAACATAAGAGCACCACAGCAAACCACAGCACATACCCAAGGCGCACAGAGCTGCGCTCGGTAGTGAAGTGAAAGCACGTTATAAAAATAAAACTACTGAATAATAATAATAATAATAATAATAATAATAATAATAATAATAATAATAATAAATGTAAACGTGGGTCTTATGGTTGTAAAGATCAGCTACTCATTAATAAGATGATCATGGAAGATTGTCACAAACGACACAAAAACTTGTCTATGGCCTGGGTAGACTATAAAAAAGCTTTTGATAGTCTATCACATAATTCCTCAAGCAGAACCACAGGAAATTCACCCCAACTGCGAATGACATCAGGTAGCCCAAACTGTGCGAGTGCTTTACTCGACACATCTGCACACTAAACGACGTCTACCCATTAGTCCAAAATATTACACACACACACACACACACACACACACACACACACACACATACACACATATATAGTGGAGGGGGCGGAAAGAGAAAGACAGACAGACATTCAGACAGACAGACTGAGTGGGATAAAAGAAGGTAATGATAATAGGAAGGTAATGAAAAATAACAAACATAAGCCTATATAGGCAGAGTGGTAAGGCCTGTTTAGTTGGTAGCGTATGGGTGTTAGCCACCGACAGGAAACCAAGGCGAGTTACCGGAAAGCAAACTGCACGTTATATGTCTACAGCAACGTTAAAATGTCACACAAAGCTCTTTTGAATGTACTTCTGATAATTTTGCCTTTTGTGCGTACGGACAGATATATATATGTGTGTGTGCGTGTGCGTGTGTGTGCGTGTGTGTGTGCGTGTATGTATATATATATATATATATATATATATATATATATGTACACATATATATATATACACACATACACACATATATATACACATATACACGTATATAAATCTTTATGCATATCTGTATATATATGTACGTACATACATATATGTATATACATACCTACAGATATATATATATACATACATGTATATATATATATATATATATATACATACACATATATACACACACACACACACATATATATATATAAATGTTATGTATATCTGTATATATATGTATGTACATACGTATATGTATATACACACACATATATATATGTCTGTAAGTATATACACACATATGAATAAACACACTCATATTAACATACGTGTATACAGGTATATATATATAGATATGTGTGTGTGTGTGTGTATATATATATACATACATATATATACATATTTATATACATATATATATATATACATATATATATATATATATATATGTATATATATATATATATATATAGGTATATGTACGACTACATATGTATGCATATGTGTGCATATTTATCAATGAATATGTATATATAACCATAGATATTAACTCAACTTCAAATAACACGAATAGGTTGTTTAGTATATATCATTATTGACCTGGAAACCTTTTGCCCGTTTCCTCACTACACACACGCACATAAACACAGATACACGTATATGCATATGGATGTATATGTGTGTGTCTATATGCACCTAGCTTTGGGCCTTCATCTACTCACGGAGTCACAGAGGCGCCATCGTGGTATACGGCAGATCCGGAGCATTATTCTTAGACGATTTGCGTAACGCATCCTTTTTCCAGAACTGAAAATGATATGTTTTCTTCGACAACAAGCGGAAGAAACTAAGACTGAGTTACAGAAAGAAAAAGATCTTTGTTTCCAGACTGGTTCTCTATTGATTAGGGAAGGACGAAAGATAAAGTTGTTTGTGAGGGGTACTGGTTGTTTGCCGCGCCGCGGTTGAATTGGTGAATTGGGTTGGTGCATTTTGTCCATCGCTTATGCTCCGAGTTAAAATTCCGCCAAGGTCGACTTTGCCTTTCATCCTTTCGGGGTCGATAGATTAAGTACCAATCAAGTACTGGGGTCGATGTGGTCGACAATCCCCCTCCCTACAAATTCTAGACTTTATGCCGATAAGAGAAAGGATTATTAAGTTGCCAATATCTGTTGGTTGACAGTGCTAAGTCAGAAATGAAGAAAACACTTTGTAAGCGTTTCCAACAAAACAATGGGAGAACAGAAAAAAAAAATTGGGGAACAAATTAACAAACCATGTTTAATATTTGAATGGAAAAAGGCGACGAGATGGCAGAATCGTTAGCAAAATAGGTAAAATGCTTAGCGGCATTTCGACCATCTTTACATCACTTCTAAGTTCAAATTCCGGCAACGTCGACTTTGCCTTTTATTCTACCAGGTTAGTATAACAATCTATGTTAAAGTTTGATGCCGGTCCCTCTCGGCTCCTCCATATGAAAAACATTGTATATCTCTCCCGCCTTTGCTCCAGGGAACAGAGTCGAAATGCTTTCAGTATCTCCCAGTAGCTCAACTGTTTTATTGATGCAGTCTTGTTGGAATGCTTCGAGATCCGCTATCAAATTGACACAGTGCGGCGACCAAAGTCGAGAGCTGTAGCCTAGAATGGCTGAGAACAAAATGTCCTCCACAGAACATATATTTTCTAACTGATGTTCATCTAACTCAATGCTAGAAATAATTAGATTAATTTCTTGGAAAAGAGTTTAATTACGAACCACTATGTAGAATATCTTGAATGAATACCATTTAATTTTCGCTCGAATATCAGAGCATTATTTTATATTTTTTCAAAATATACAAGGAATTCGGCGCTACTTGAAATATATCAAATAACATAAACGCTACTTTAAACAGCATAAATATTCACTGAGTGATCTAAAGTATAGAGTAAACGTATTTTAAACACCCGGAAAGAGAAAGGAAATTTCTGAAGAGCTATTAGCGCAGCTTATGTTTCATGGCATTAAGAGGTGGAGAGATAAATTTCCCTCCCTAGGTATGAGATGGTACCCCAGATCTTCAAGGTAACATTCCAAGGTGTTTTAGTAACTGCTTACGAATTAGCAGAGTCGTGAAGTGCCGGATCAAATGAATTACGGTATTTGTGATGTGTGTGTATGTGTGTGTGTGTGTGTAATGATTTCACTTAAGCCTAGCGATATTACCAGATAAAATTCAGTATACTTAATAACTTTAGAAGAAAACACAATATGTATTAATGACTATTTAAATGGCTCCGAAGAAGCTATATGCTGTCGCTCGAGCACCTCCCACTGAGTACAATGCTTCTTACAGCAGAAACAGCTGTGAGCTAATGAAGTTGGTTACATAACTAATGCCTGTTCTTTTGTCATTGGTTAGTATACACACGCACATCGACACACCTTCACACATACATGTATGTACGTACGTATTATATATAT
>NC_069000.1:42208011-42209813 GCF_001194135.2 Octopus bimaculoides
GTATGTATGTTCTCTTCTGTTTTCTTTCACTTTTAAAATTCTTCCTCTGTATGTATGTATGTATGTATGTATGTATGTATGTATGTATGTATGCATGTATGTATGTATGCATGTATGTATGTATGCATGTATGTATGTATGCATGTATGTATGTATGTACGTATGTATGTATGTATGTATGTATGTATGTATGTATGTATGCGCGCACGTGTGTATGTATGTATACTGAAGGCTTTTGTTAAACCGACAAAGACATAGAAAAGCGCTGTACAACGTTTAATGCATTTCACATGGATTTGAAGAGCTCAAAAATCATGTCCATTGTACCACGACCTGATCTAAAAACCATATTCTTTTCTACTCTAGGCACAAGGTCCGAAATTGTTGGGGACGGGGCCAGTCGATTAGATCGACCCCAGTACGCAACTGGTGCTTAATTTATCGACCCCGAAAGGATGAAAGGCAAAGTCGACCTCGGTGGAATTTGAACTCAGAACGTAAAGACAGACGAAATACCGCTAAGCATTTCGCCCAGCGTGCTAACGTTTCTGCCTGCTCGCTGCCTTTATCTAAAAGCCATATTGACTTTCTGGGATAACAGTTGGGTGTATCCACTTGGTTTGCCAATTAAGTAAAGGTTCACAAAACCCTTGCAAACCGGTTCAGGCAGGTTTTTTCCCTTGTAATTTCCACATAGATTTGGATGTCTTTCTTTTGAAAAATGAAATTAAAACAGCATCATCCAAGTCTTGGCGGACAGGAGCACCTGACCAGACAGCTGTTATTGGATGATGGAAGGCGTGTGGCGCTGTGGTTAGTGTATTCGGCTCACGATCATAAAATTGTGAGTTCGATTTCTGGCGGTGCGTTGTGTCCTCGAGGAAGACATCTTATTTCACGTTGCTCCAGTCCACTGAGCCGGCAAAACTGAGTTGTAATTGTAATTCAAAGGCCAGCAATTTGTGGGAGGGGCAAGTGGATTACATTAACCCCAGTGCTCAGCTGGTATTTACTTTATCAAACCCTAAAAGAATGAAGTGCAAACTCGACCTCGGTGGAATTTGAACTCAGGACCTAACGACTGGCAAAATGCTGCTAAGCATTTTTCCCGGTACGGTAACGACTCTGGCTGCTCGCCAACTTGAATTTGAGCTACATTTTTGCCGTCACAACAAGTCCTTAGAAAGATTCCATGAAGCTTACCTTAAGAGGATTTTTAACATGTAGTGGCAGTCCCTAAACATGGTCGTTTCTCAATGATTCAATACATCCAGTATTTTGAAGCTCCACAAATGCAATCAGATGTGTTTTGCTGAGCATCTTACTAAATTACAGGATGTCACGTTATCTAAGCAGTTGTTTTACAGGAAGTTGCAGTGTGTTAGACGTCTGAGACATAAGCGTGAGAAACGTTTTAGAGCTGTCATCAAAAACAACTTTAAGGTTCTTAGCGAACACATTGAAGACTGGGAACAGATGGCAGAAAATCGATCAATTCGTAAAAATGTGATCTATCTCGATTTGAAACGTCTAAAATCGAACGCTCAGTCTTGCGGCAAGCATTTCGTAAACAAGACTCGACTTCATTCCCAGATACATTTCTGACCGAAAATGTTTGTAATTTTTTGGCATCTGTTTGTCCAAAGCTGGAATTGCTGATCATACGAGATCCCGTGACGAAATTCACGAATTGAAGAGACAGATTTCTGTAAAGAAACAACAATCACCACACGCGCGCGCACACACACACACACACACACACACACACACACACACACACACACACACACACACACACACAC
>NC_069000.1:42210617-42210963 GCF_001194135.2 Octopus bimaculoides
ATATATACGAGCTCACACACACACACACACACACAGACATTATTTCTAACACACTGTCACCGTTCCTCTCCTGATGACGCAATAAGCCTGAGCTTTGGATTGGTTGCAGTTGTCTGTAAGTTGTTTGAAAATAATGTAGATGCACTTTACGAAAGAAGTACAGTACATTCCTCCGTTTTCAATGCTAAATTCTTTTTATGTATAACTAACTTGACATAAAATAAACACTGGCATACATATTTGCGTGTGTCTGTATCTGTGTGCATGTGTATGTACTTATCTATTTTCCTAGGTATGTATATATGGAAGTATAGGTATGTACGATTAGTTTTTGTACGTATATATA
>NC_069000.1:42212848-42215488 GCF_001194135.2 Octopus bimaculoides
ACACACACACAGTCTTGTGAACCCCAACCCACCCAGTGCCCAGCCTCTCCCTTTTCACCACACCCTCCCCGTGCAGACACCAAACCTACCCATTCCCCTCCAACAACAAAACAGAAAAGAAATGCAAGCACACATGATGTAGATACGGTTCCCCCTCCTCCCTGTTTGTTTCGTTTGCGTTCTGTATGCGGACGCGGAGGATGACATTGCAAACCGGGTGAGCGAGAGGAAGGATGGGGTCGAAGTGGAATTCTGGGGTGAAGATGGTGAGACTATGATATGCCAATTGTTAAATAAGGCACAAATGGAAATAATTAAAAAGAATGATAAAGGTATTGAGTTGTGGAAGGTGATCTGGGAAAGAGAGCAATTGCCAAAACAGACTTGTTATACTGAACTAAAAAAAAAGACTATGGTATTGAACTGCTGGATTTTAGATGTATTTGATTGAACGGCAAAACGGTTTCAATGTAACCACTCGACTTCGGGGGTCGAGTGGGCATTCCGCCTCATTATATCATCTTTTTCATGATTCATTCGTTTCTTTTAATTTTGCTTCTTTCTTTATGCCTCCGTTTTATAATTTTAGTTCCCCGATATTATATTTATACCGTCTATGTTGGCCCCTGGTGGGTAATAAAGAAATCGGCATTTCGTCTGTCTTTATGTTCTGAGTTCAAATTCCGCCGAGGTCGACTTTGCCTTTCATCCTTTAGGAGTCGATAAATTAAGTACCAGTTGCGTACTGGAGATCGATCTAATCGACTGGTCCCTCTCCCTAAAAATTTCGGGCCTTGTGCCTAGAGTAGAAAAGATTTGGCCTCGGCAGAATCTGAACTCAGCAAGCACAGTATCGGAACAAAACCTCGAGACATTCTGATCTACGTTCTTACGACTCTACCGTTTCGCTTCCTATAATTCTACCCACCTACCCTACCTTCACGATGAAATGAAATCTTCCGTAGTTACTTTTTTATTTATTATCAGAGCGATTCATTGATGTGGAAATCGAAGTGGTTAACAGAGGATCCTATAGTGAAAGGTATGTTAATGTGATTTTTAATTTAACAAACAGCCGCTTATTTATTCCAACGTTGCATTCCTGGAAATCTCGACATAATTTGAAACATTTTCCATATTTATTTCCCTGGTGCAGCGAAGCTAAAAGGGCGTTGCACTTCGTGTTACAGAACATCGTGTCGCAGTGATGTTTTCAGCTAATATGCTTCCGTAACGCGGGAATACTTGTATGCGTGTATTATTTTCGTTTACATCGAAGCCGAAATTTTTTTTTCTACTATCGGTGCAAGGGGCCTGAAATTTTGGAGGTGCTATTACATCGACCCCCAATGCTCAACTGGTACTTATTTTATCGTCTCCAAAAGGGTGAAAGACGAACTCGAACTCTCCGGAATTAGAACTCCGAACGAAAAGGTGGACGAAATGCCGGTAAGCATTTTGTCCGGCTCGCTAAAGACTACTAGTTCGTCGCCTTAATAATAAAAATGTAGTTAGGCGGTGCTCCAGCATCGCCGAAGTCAAATAACAAATAAAAGAATTAAAATTAGGCGCAGGTGTGGATAGATGGTAAGAAGTTTGCTTCCGAACCACTTGATGCCGGTTTAATCCCACTGCGTGACACCTTGGGCAAGTGTCTTCAACTATAGCCTCAGGCCGACCAAAGCCTGTGAGTGGGTTTGGTAGACGGAAACTGAGAAAAGTCTGGTGCCTATTCCGTCAGTCTATCTTGCCGAACCGCTCAATTACGAGGACAGAAACAAACCATCATCGGTCGTAAAGCGGCAAAGGCACTGGGGTTGATTTTAGCCCCTTTTTGTCGATATTGGAAAGACACTAATACAAAGACGTGCACGCGCGCGATGGACTTCTACACAGTTTCCGCCAACCAAATTTACTCCCAAGGCATTTGTTGGCCCGAGACTGTAGTAGAAGGCACTTGCCCAACGTGCCACGCTGTGAGACTGAACCTGCATCCACGTGGTTGGAAAACGATCTTATCGATGCATTCAAACCCACCCTCATAGTAAATATATAGTCATCTCTTTTTTTTTCTTTTTTTCTTTTTAGGTTGAACATTAAGAAATTAAAAATTTTTTCCCTGTTGCGTTTCTGTACGAAAACTCGGAGATAAAAACAAAACGAAAATCGGCAAAACGAAGACAAACCGAAGATGTCTTCGAAATCGGCATCGGTTACCAAAGCTTCGGAAAAAGCTGCAAAACCAAAGTTTGCCAACCCAAAAGCGATAAATGCACAACGAACTGCGTCAAGGAAACGACGGCAAGAGACCTTTACTTTATACATCTATAAAGTCTTAAAACAAGTTCACCCAGATATTGGGATTACGTCAAAAGCCATTTCAATAATGAACAGCTTTGTTAACGATGTGTTCGAGAAAATTTCGGCAGAATCTTCTCGCTTGGCCTACATTAATAAACGATCTACCATCACGAGCAGAGACATTCAAACATCTGTGCGTCTACTCCTGCCTGGGGAATTGAGCAAGCATGCCATCAGTGAGGGTACGAAGGCCGTTACGAAGTATATGAATAGTAAATAAAAAGAAAATTTTAGTAAAATAAAACCAACTTTCTTTCTGGACTTGTTTTTTTTTTTTTT
>NC_069000.1:42215935-42218190 GCF_001194135.2 Octopus bimaculoides
GAATCGTTAGAGCATCGGGGAAAATGCTTAGCGACATTTCGTTCCTAAGATTCTGAGTTCAAATTCCGCCGGGGTCGATAAAATAAGCACTGGGTTCGTTTTAGCCCTTTTTGGCGATATTTGAAAGGGTTATTAGGAAAAAGAGGCAAAGGCGGCGGCCTAACGGAATTGTTACAGTGTTGGATAAAATAGTGACTTTTTTTCTTTTTATTTTCTTTAGCTTTACATTCAGAGTTCAAATACCGCTGACTGACTTTGCCTTTCATCTTTTTCGGGGTCAATAAAATAAGTACCAGTTACGCACTGGGGTCGATGTAATCGACTTAA
Source organism: Octopus bimaculoides (assembly GCF_001194135.2). Classification (NCBI taxonomy): domain Eukaryota; kingdom Metazoa; phylum Mollusca; class Cephalopoda; order Octopoda; family Octopodidae; genus Octopus; species Octopus bimaculoides. Next base: position 42,216,263 of record NC_069000.1, read on the forward strand.
TCCGTTTGTCCTTGTTTGCCTCCTCTGTTTAGGCCCCTGTGAGCAATAAAGAAATAAATACCAGTTGAGCACTCGTGTTGCTTTCAGTTCAAATCCATCCAATGTCAGCAGTTAATTTTCCACTCTTCCGGGGTCGTTTAATGAAAGTATCAATCTATCATTATAATCGATTGATTCTCTTCCTTCACCTTAAGTATTGTCTTTGAGCATAAACCAATAAAATGGCAGCGAGTTGTCAAAATCCTTAAAGCGTGGTATTTGCTCTAGCTCTTGGCCCTCTCCATTCCAATTCCGCCAAGGACAATTTTGCCTTCCATCATTCTTGGGTCGATAAAATAAAAAACCATTGAAGCGATGGTTTCGTCTATTTCCCTTTCTCCTCAAAATCGCTGGTTTTAATGGCTTCAAATTTTGGCCCACGGTCAGCAAATTCGGGGCAGGAGATACGTCGATTACACCCACTCCAGTTTTCAAATGGTACTTATTCCATCGATCTCGAAAAGAGAGAAGGTAAGTTGACTTCGGCGGAATTTGAACTCGGAACATAAAGACGGACGAAATGCCGCTAACCATTTCCCCGCACAGGACAATAACAACTCTGCCAGTTCGCCGCTTTGAACCATTTTCTTAGTTAAAAGGCAGTGAGGTGCCAGGATTGTTTGCACGTCGGGCAAAATGCTTAGTGAAGCGTGAATTGTTTTTCCAGCTCTTTAGATTCGGAGTTCAAATTCTCCTGGTGTTGACTTTTTGTCTTTCGTTTGTTTGGGATGAAAATAAAGAACGAGCCAAGTACTGGGATTGACGCAATTAACTTGATCCCTCCTCTCAAAATTACCGGCCTTGTGCTAAAATTAGAATTATTGATGGATGACCGGACAGTGAGTAATAAATGTAAACTAGTGTAGATTATCGGAGGTTCAGGGCTCATCACCGACCGGACAGTCGGTGATGAGCCCGTATCGTAATCTTGATCGATTTATTATTTTGCTCTGCTTTATTTCAGTAAATCATACGTTGGTTCTGACTTCCTTTTACTTTATCTAAGCATTCGGATTAAAATATTGATTATTTTAAGGTTATTTCTACAGATATTCTATAAAAATTGCAGCCAGCGTGGATCTTTGCTACAGCGTTTCGTATACGAGACGTCAGATGTAAACAAACAACGAGATCGAAACGTAGTAAAAGTCAGTAATTTCTATAGAATATATGTAGAGATTCTGTTGTGTCTGGGGAGAGTAATTCTCTTTTAGTGCTTCATAATTTAACACACTCACCGGTAAAATTCCCACTTATAAAAAAATAAAAATAAAGGCGAAATAAGTGGAAAATTTCCCGGTGAGTGTGTTAAATTATAAAGCACCAAAAGCGACTGACTCTCCCCAGACACAACAGAATTTGCTTCAACAAACGAACTCGCATAAAGAATCTTGCAAACGAAATCTGTAGAAATATTTTTCTGAAATTTGCCCACCGCATTGGGATAATTTTATTTCATGTCAGTGAACATGTTATTTGAAACGGTGAGGATACAACAAGAGTCAGCCTTGTCACACTGTGTCACGCTGAATATCCCCGAGAACTACGTTAAGGGTACACGTGTGTGTGTGGAGTGCTCAGCCACTTGCACGTTAATTTTACGAGCAGGCTGTTCCGTTGATCGGATCAACCGGAACCCTCGACGTCGTAAGCGACGGAGTGCCAACAAGCATCAAACATACGGTCCTCAATTAGAGTACAGATTAATTTTCAAAATAGTTTTTGTAACACTTATTTAAAAATTACGTTATATTGACTTTTTTTTTTTTTGTTTTCGGTTGAAAATGGGTTAATATGTGAGTTTCTGTATCTAGGGTGGTTTTTCTAGATTCTGACTGTGATCTGTGCTGTGTGAACGGATTATATGTGACAAACGAGTACGATGTTTG
>NC_069000.1:42219852-42222068 GCF_001194135.2 Octopus bimaculoides
TATATATATATATATATATATATATATATATATTAGAAAGATATTAAATATTTTTAGCGATAAGTTGCCATATATGGCGACATTTCATCCTTATTTGAAATCATCAGTGTGACATAATCCCAGGCAAATAGACTGCACTAATTTATATATTTTACAAAGCGAGATAGTTTACATGATATTCAAGGAATGTATGTTTTTTTTTAGTTTAGTTTAGTTTTTGTATTATTATTATTTTTCTATTGTTTGAAGGTATGACAGGCGCTGACGTTCATGGGAGAATTTCATAAGAATGTGGGAATATCCATTGGCCGCTTCGGTGTCTACAAATGACTTGGAAAATTCCAAAATCGCCAGTCTCACGCAATAAGGAGTAACCGGACACCCGACTACGTCGTATTTCGATAACGATATCGAAGATCGTGATACGGTTCTGTTTATCTGGTGCATGATCATTGATCATGCGTGACATAATATGCGCATTAGTAATATGAGAATGTGAAGGCGCATCGCTCAGTGGTTGGAGCGTCAGGCTCACGATCATGAAGTAGTGAGTTCGAATCACGGACTGAGCTGTATATTGTGTATTGTGTTCTTGAGCAAGACACTTCATTTCATGTAGCTCCAGTTCAATCAGCTGTAGAAATGAGTTGCGACGTCACTGGTGCCAAGCTGTATCGGCCCCTTTGCCTTTCTCTTGGATAACACTGGTGGCGTGGAGAGTGGATCTGGAATGCACAGGCGACTGCTGGTCTTCCATAAACAAGCTTGGCCGGACTTGTACCTCAGAGAGGAACTTTCTAGGTGCAATCCCATGGTCATTCATTTCCAAAAAGGGTCTTTTACCCTACTTGTGAGACAAACACAATGACACACAAACACACACACAACATACTTTTTATTGACTTCTTACGACTTGGCCAGATGTTACGACTTTCTTCCCATCAGAGAAGGGTTTCAGTTGGCCGTATCAAGTCGTAACATCTTGCCATATTTTAAGAATACAATGAACAACGAGAATCCTCGCCCTACGCTATATTGGCTTTTAGTTTTCTTATTGCTGATTATCACGATGAGATAATCGAAATCCATCAGCCCATCTACTTATCTATTGATCGATCTGATAGATAGATAAATAGCTATATAGATAGTTCTGCATATATATTGTCTACACACACGTATCAATTTGTATATATATATATATATATATATATATATATATATATATACGTGGATGCATATGTATTATTTATTTATTGCTCACAAGGGGCTAAACATAGAGGGGACAAACAAAGACAGACAAAGGGATTAAGCCGATTACATCGACCCCAGTGCGTAACTGGTACTTAATTTATCGACCACGAAAGGATGAAAGGGAAAGTCGACCTCGGCGTAATTTGAACTCAGAACGTGACGGCAGACGAAATACCGCTGAGCATTTCGTCCAGTTCGCTAACGTTTCTGCCAGCTCGCATATGTATGCTTAAATATAAGGATATTCCGAAAGAATTTTCGTTCCAAAATTCTCGATTTTCTTGTAATCTTTAAAGTCGTTGCTGTCAAAACTCTCCGAGTGCTACAACAGGATTAAACCTTCAACTGTAGAAAACAAATATTTATCTTATCTATTTGAAAATTTCTCTCTCTTCCCCCCTCTCTCTCTCTCTCTCTCTCTCTACTGTATCTACCATCTATCTATTTATCTATATTCCTTGCTGTAGATGCCACGTTTTAAAAGTGACACAGTCACACCGCTTGTCCAACTTCTTCAGATATGGGCGTTTTCGTTTTTTTAATGAGAAAGTCAACATAAGACAATAATATTTATTTGTCCAGCTTTAATATATATAATACTTAATGGGGGGGGGGAGTTGTTGGGGTTGCTGGCTGCTTTTGTGTGTGTGTGTGTGTGTGTGTGAGTGTGTGTGTTTCTCCAATGTTTCTCACAAGGAATTAAAATTGCATTTTCTGCTTAAAATATTTTGAAGAATATTTCATCACCATAACGATTGGTTTTGATGTTAATAACCATTTTTAAAGACACAATGGTTAACAAAACTAACAGTATATATATACACAAGCGATAACTAATACGTGATGAAGAAAATTATAAAGTTCAGCACTAAAAAGGAACGCACAATAAAGAACAATATAAAAGGGTTGATGCAGTATTCCATCTCATTTCTTCAGGAAAATTCAAAGACACTATATATATATAT
>NC_069000.1:42222423-42225638 GCF_001194135.2 Octopus bimaculoides
CACACACACACACACACACACACACACACACACACACACACACACATATATATATATATATATATATATATATATACGTGTATCTATAGGTGTATATGTATATATGTTTATATATACCCAGCCTAATCGTGTTTGTCTGAATCACTGTCTCCATATCAGCTCACTTAGATTTCTCGAGGACGTTTTCGGAGTTTAAGTTCCAATTATTTGAGCACTGTTACTCAGAGAGACAGAGAAGGAAGAGAGACAGAGAAGGAAGAGAGACAGAGAAGGAAGAGAGACAGAGAAGGAAGAGAGACAGAGAAGGAAGAGAGACAGAGAAGGAAGAGAGACAGAGAAGGAAGAGAGACAGAGAAGGAAGAGAGACAGAGAAGGAAGAGAGACAGAGAAGGAAGAGAGACAGAGAAGTAGGGCGGAAAGGAGAGAAGAAGAGACAGACAAACAGGCCGCGGGGGAGGGGAAGACGAATAGACAGAGCGGTAGTTCGGGAAAGGAGGAAAGAAGGCAGTGGTGTGAGGAAGGGTGAGGTAGAAGGGAAAAAAAGGAGGAGAGAGGGGTAAAGGAAGGTATACATACATAATGATATACAAATACACACATCCATAAACACCCACAGACCACATATTTATACTAATGAACGCGTGCTTCTATGCTGGTATTCGCATAGCTTCCTGGTATATATAGACCCCTGCCCCAGATTCTAAATGACACATATTTGGAGCCAGGGTAACCCTAGGGGGTTTTCTACACTTTCTGCTCCCATAATAATTCTGTAATTATTAATATCATTTATTGTTAGGTTCCTTATTAACCATTAATCCTTTACTAAATTTTAAACTGAAATAATAACAGTAGTCCCTCGACTATCGCAGGTGATATGTCCCAACTCCGCGATAGGTGAAAATCCGCGAAGCAGAAACAGTACTATACTGTACTGTATTTTTTATAAAAATTATTTTTATAGTTTGTATATATTTATTTTATTCTAAATGCAAAACAACACCACGGAGGAATCGACGTGAGCTTAAATAATAAACCGCGATAGGTGAGCCGCGATAGGTGAGCCGCGATAGGTGAGCCGCGATACAGCGAGGGGTTACTGTATAAAGTGCTCAAGTGCACTACAACTAAGAAAAAAGGACCATCTGGTGTACTATCGGCGGATTTTAAGGAAGAATGGAAGTTTTGATGGATATAGTGTCTCGATAGCTAACGACTGATGCGGATAGTTTATTCCATGCTTCAGCAATTCTGAGCGTGAAAAAATGTTTCCGAAAGTCACACGTTCAGAGTATAGTAGATACTCGATTGCGGATATTAGTTTCGTTGCACGTTTCTAAACAGTTCCCAGGAGATTTATATGCTGAACAAGATATATATATCTGTGTGTGTGTGTGTGTGTGTGTGTGTGTACACACACCCAGAACTACGCTAATAGCTTCGGCGTATAATTTAGGATTTCTTGGTTTTCTGTGAATCGATTTCGATAAAAGTTTTCCCAGTTGGTTTGCACCCTTTGGCAATACCATTATTATGTTTCCTTTATTCTGTGCACGGTTTTTTTATTTTTTTATTTCAGATTCTTCAGTGTTTGGGTGAACCACGCTAATAGCTTTTGAATGAAAATAGCCCATCGAAATATAAATATATACTTTGAGTATATATTTAACAGAAAACCATAATGATATTATAACATTTATTAGTATAATGAATTATTTAACCACATGAGCGCCAAGGAAGCAGCGATCCGATTGTGGGACCGCCAAGACTGTGACAGCTAAGGATTTAAGGAATATTGGCCACAAGTTACGTGGGAAACCTGGACAAACAAGCAAAGCCATTTTCACCGCCTCCGGACTTCCTCATGTACCAAAAATCACCAGAAATTGCATCCTTGGGACCATGGCTTCCGTGCGAGAACCCTTGAAACTGCCTTCTTACAGGAATTTGAGGCTTAAATGGGCCCAAAAGTCCATGGCATTAGACATGAGTTGTGTTCTGTTCACTGACGAAACCAGGGCGACCTTTGACGAACCTGACCGTTGGGCAGATGGTTGGGTCTATTTTGGAGACGAACATCACATATATATATATATATATATACACACATATATACATATATATATGTATACATATATATATACATACATATATACATATGTGTGTGTGTGTGTGTGTGTGTGTGCGTGTGTGTGTGTGTGTGGCACTCCGTCGGCTACCACGACGGGAGTTCCAGTTGATCCCATCAACGGAACAGCCTCCATGTGAAATTAACATGCAAGTGGCTGAGCACTCCACAAACATGCGTACCCTCAACGTAGCTCTCAGGGAGATTCAAAATGACAGAGAATGTGTCAAGGTTATCTCTTAATTACAGGTAATCTTCATTTTTGCCAGCTGAATACACTGGAGCAACGTGAAATAAAGTGTCTTGCTCAAGGACAAACGCGTCGCTAGGAATTGAACTCACGACCTTAACATCGTAAGCTGAATACCCTAAACACTGAACCACGCGGCGCGTTCTCATATCATCTTTGAAAAGCGCAGGCGTAGCTATGTGATAAGAAGTTTACTTCCCGAGCACATGGTTTCGGGTTCAGTCCCACTGCGAGGTACCTTGGGTAGACTTGGACCAACCAAAGCCTTGTGAGTCGATTTGGGAGACGAAAACTGAATATATATCTGTGTGTATGTGTGTGACACTGTGTTTGTCCCTCATCACCACTTGGGAACCAGAGTTGGTTTGTTTACGTCCTTGAAACATTAGCAATTTGACAAAAGAAAATCATAATATTAGTAGCCTTTAAAAATTAAGCTCTGGGGTCGATCCGTTCAACTAAAACCCTTCAAGGAGTTGCCCCAGCGTGGCCAAATTTTAATGACTGAAATGATATGTGACTGATGGGCTTCTTTCAGTTTCAGTGTACCAAATCTACTCTCAAGACTTTAGTCGGTTCGAGGCTATAATAAAAGACACCTGCCCAAGGTACCATGCAGTGGAACTGAACCTGGAAACAAACTACATGCAAAATCGAAATTGAAAATATCAAATGGCGTAATTTTACCCCTCGCACCCTGTGTATACACACACACGCACGCACACGCACACGCACACACACGCACGTACACGCACACACACGCACGCACACGCACATGAGTGAGTGGACAAACGAAAGAAGGATATTCAACCAGTGTATTGGGAGTTACATGTATGG
>NC_069000.1:42228054-42228766 GCF_001194135.2 Octopus bimaculoides
ATATATATATATATATATATATACGTATCTGTGTAGATGTTTGTGCGTCTGTTTGTCCCCCACCCACCCAACACCGCTTGAGAACCGATGCTGATGTGTTTACGTTCCCGTAACTTAACGGTTCGGCAAAAGAGACCGATTGAATAAGTGCCAGGCTTACAAAAAATAAGCTCTAGGGTCGATTTGCTCGACTAAAGGCGGCGCTCCTGCATGGCCGCAGAGTCAAATGACTGAAACAAGTAAAAGAATATACATACATAGAAGCAAACAAAAACACAGAAAGAACAACGATGTGTCGGTAAAGTTGAAAAAATAGCTGAAAGTTTGGTAACGAAAGAAAGAGAAACAAAATATGAAAGACAGCAGACGATCTAAGCAGACGATCTAAAGGATAGCAAGAAAGACGAATAGATAATGGATATTGTTCTTACCTTGATTGATAACTGTAGATATATCCTTCAGTTTCCTCGCAGTAGAGACAAACATAGTCTCCAATACAAAGATATTCCCCCATGCCCGGGGTTTTGGTATATCCATTTAGCTGTAAACAATACAATAGGAAAAAATAACTTTAATGAGTTTTCGTATGTACATATAATATATATATATATATACAATGTGCGTGTTTGTGTTTGTGTGTGTGTGCGTGTGTGTGTGTGTGTGTGTGTGTGTGTGTGTGTATTATGGATTTGTATGTGTGTGTGTGTGTGTA
>NC_069000.1:42228776-42232084 GCF_001194135.2 Octopus bimaculoides
TGTGTGTGTGTGTGTGTATTATGGATTTGTATGTGTGTGTGTGTGTGTATATATATATGTATACGTGTTTTCTCGGTTTTGTTACTCTTTCTATATATGATTACGTGTTAGAGAGGGTGAAAGATAGAGATAAAGATAGACATAGGAATGTATAGAGAGAGAGAGAGAAAGAGAGAGGGAGGGAGAGCGATGAATAGAATTGGTAGATATATTACCAGGAAGAGTGGGGGGAGGAGGAGGAGGTAGAATGAGAGAGTAAGAGTGAATGAAGTGGAGTGGTTATAGAGATTGAGAGAGAAAGAGAGAGAGAGAGATTGCGTGTGTGTAAGAGAGAGAGAGAGAGAGAGAGTGAGTAAAGGGTAGTGGTTAGAGAAGAGACGTACGTATAGAGAGAGATTGCGTTAGAGAAAGAAAGAGAGGGAGTGACAGTGGGTTAGCAGACACGTACACATATATAAATGTGCACACATACATATACACAGACCGGCTGCGCACGCACCTATGTTGTTTGTTTGTTTTTGTGTTAAACTTATATGTAAACTTGTTGTGCATGTTTGCGTGTGACCGTGTGTAGGTGTATGAGCATGCGTGGTTGTGAGTGTGTGGGTTTGTAGTGGTATGTCTGTGTGTGTCTGTGATAGCAGCTGTGTAGGTTTGATAGCAGCTGTGTGTGTGTGTGTTTTATTAAAGTGTGTGCGTTCGTGTGTGTATGTGTGTGTGTTTGCATGTCTGTGATGGCAGCTGTATACGTTTGTGTGTGATGGCTAGTTATGTGTATTTCTGTGAGTGTGTGTGCTTGTGTTTGTGTGAGTGTGTGTGTTTGGTTTTGCGTATCTGTGTATGTTGTGTTTATGTGTGTATGTGTATGTTTGTGTATGCGTGTGCATATGTATATGTGTGTGTGTGGAAGTAGCTAGGTGTGTTTGGTGGGTGTGTGGCTGTGGTAGGAGCTGTGTGTGTGTGTCTCTGCATGTGTTAGCAGCTTATGTGTGTGTTTGTCACAGTAACTGTGTACGTACGCGTGTCCTAGCAGCTGGGTATGCAACAGGTAGTAGCTGTGTGTGTGTGTGTCTATATATGTGTGTGTTTATGTGTGGGTATATGTGTGTGTGTATGTATATCTATATATATATAGATATACACACAAATATGTATGTATATGTGTGTGCATATCTATCTATATATATATACACACACTCACACATATATATATACATATACACACATACGTATATACTCTTATCTCTTTTACATTCTTTTACTTGTTTCAGTCATTTGACTGCGGCCATGCTGGAGCACCGCCTTTAGTCGAGCAAATCGACCCCAGGACTTATTCTTTGTAAGCCTAGTACTTATTCTATCAGCCTATTTAGCCGAACCGCTAAGTTACGGGGACGTAAACACACCAGCATCGGTTGTCAAGTGATGTTGGGGGAGGGGCAAACACAGACACACAAACACACACACACATACACATATATATACATATATGCGACGGGCTTCTTTCAGTTTCCGTCTACCAAATCTACTCAAGGCTTTTGTCGGCCCGAGGCTATAGTAGAAGACACTTGCCCAAGGTGTCATGCAGTGGGACTGAACCCAGAACCATGTGGTTGGTAGGCAAGCTACTTACCACACAGCCACTCATACGACTATATATACACGTGTATGTGAGTGTATATGTGTGTATATATATGTGTGTGTGTGTGCGTGTGGTTATAGCTGTGTCATGGACGCTACCTATATGTGTTTTTGTGTGTTTGTATGTGTGACTCTGTGTGTGTGTGTGTGTGTGTGTGCTAGCATCTGTGATTGAGTGTGTGTGTAAATGTGTGTCAGTGTGGGGGCGTGTCTGTCATTGTCACTGTATGTGGTAGTGTGTGTATGTGACCTCTGTCATGGTAGCAGTGTGTGTAGGTGATAGTGCGTGTGTCTGTGTGTGCGTGCGTGTGTGTGTCTGTGTGTATGCGCGCGTGCTAATACCCGTGTTAAAATGTGTGTGTGTGTGTGGATGTGTGTGCGCGGATGGATGTGTGTGCATGGATGTGTGTGTATATGTATATAGATGTGTGAGCATATATATGAATGTGTGTGCGCGTATGGATGTGTGTGTGTACAGGTGCAGGTAAAGCAGTGTGGTAAGAAGTTTGCTTCCCAACCACATGGTCCTGGGTTCAGTCCCACTGCGTGGTACCTTGGATAAGTGGCTTCTATTAAGGTCTCGGGCCGACCAAAACCTTGTGAGTGTGTATGCCTTTGTGTCTGTGTTTGTCTCCCACCACCACTTGACAACCGGTGTTGGTGTGTTTACATTCCCGTAATTTATCAGTTCAGCATTTCATCCGGCTGCATGCTGTGAGTTCAAATTCGGCGTGATCAATTTTACCTTTAATCCTTTGAGGGTTGATAAAACAAATACCAGTTAAGCATTGGGGTCGATCAAATCGACTGCCCCCACGGCCCCCAAATTTCAGGCCTTGTGCCTATAGTAGAAAGTATTATTATTATTATTATTATTATTATTATTATTATTATTATTATTATTATTATTATTATTCCTCCTTCTTCGTAACACGGTGTAGGTAAAAATGCACCGGAGTCTTTAGTCATCTGTCAAGTCACAACAAGGACCTCAAACAGCGGTCTTTCTTAAGATGTGCTCTGTGCCTAATAAGGCTGCTTTTTGTAAGACATCAATCCTGCATGGGATTTCCAGTTGCCTTAAGAAGTCTTGGAGTTTCAATGGGATTGAGCCCAAAACTACGATCACCGCTGGTATCATTTTTATATTACCCTCTCGCATCCCATACAGTCCTGCCATTTCCACTCTCAATTCGGAGTACCTGGTGATTGTTTTTCAACCTCTTTCCTCACAACATTCATCTCATTTAATATGGCTACATCAATGACCTGACAGTATTTGTCTCTCTCTTATTCAATATGACAATATCCAGCAGACGGTGTTCGATTACACTATCCATTATTATTATTGTTATTATTTTATGTTTGACTTTTGTTTTGCATTTGTACAAGTTGGATCCAAGTTTCACCCAGAGACCTCAAGAGACAACAAGTTAGAAGTTCATGTAGGTGTTATGCCTAGGGTACCATATATTTGGATTTTATCATTATTATTATTATTATTATTATTATTATTATTATTATTATTATTATCAATGCGGTGTACTGGCAGAATCGTAAGCACGCCGGCCGGGTTCCACGCAAACCGATTTTTATCTCTGGGAAGAGGCGGTCCATTTTAGTTTGGCCTCTATCCTTTGACGTATTTAGCATGAGAGGCCCCCACC
>NC_069000.1:42233023-42234070 GCF_001194135.2 Octopus bimaculoides
GAAATTAACGTGCAAGTGGCTGAGCATTCCACAGACACGTGTACCCTTAACGTAGTTCTCGGGGGATATTCAGCGTGACACTGAGGGTGACAAGGCTGACCCTTTGAAATACAGGCACAACAGAAACAGGAAGTAAGAGTGAGAGAAAGTTGTGGTGAAAGAGTACAGCAGGGTTCGCCACCATCCCCTGCCGGAGCCTCGTGGAGCTTTAGGTGTTTTCGCTCAATAAACACCCACAACGCCCGGTCTGGGAATCGAAACCGCGATTCTACGACCGCGAGTCCGCTGCCCTAACCACTGGGCCATTGCGACTCCACTCAGTTAAAATATACTCGCTGTGAATAAACTGTAGTCAATCTTTCTGTTGTTGGCACAAGGCCTGAAATTTATGGGGAAGTGATTAGTCGATTACATCGACCCTGGGGTTCATCAGGTACTTACGAGTATTTCACCGACGCGAAAGAATGAAAGGAAAAATCGACGTCAGCATAATTTGAACTCGGAACGTAAAGACAAACGAAATGCCGCCGAGCATTTTTGTCCGGCATGCTTAATGATTCTGCCAAAGCGCCGCCTTCTGTGCCTGGCGGATGGGTTATTGAGCTTCGAGTGAAGGCGCGTGGCTTAGTGGTTAGGGCATTCAACTCATGATCGTATGGTCATGAGTTCAATTCCTGGCGACGCATTGTGTCCTTGAGCAAGACACTTTATTTCACGTTGCTCCAGTCCACTCAGCTGGCAAAAATGAGTTGTACCTGTAATTCAAAGGGGCCAGCCTTGTCACACTATGTGTCACACCCTGTGTCACGCTGAATATATATAGTTGAAAAAAGATTAGAGATTTGCACTAATCAAACTTTTTATATATAAAAGATGGAGGTGGAAATAGCAGAGAAGCAGGTTTCAGACATTTCCAATTAAGAAGAAATTTAATTAAAAAATAAATATAAAAAATATATATAAAAAAGAAATCCCTTCTTAAATTGAAATGTCTTAGATTTGCTTTCTTAGATTTGCTTCTGTGCTGTTTCCACCTTCATCTTTTAT
>NC_069000.1:42234414-42235759 GCF_001194135.2 Octopus bimaculoides
TCTCTCTCTCTCTCTCTCTCTCTCTTTCGTAGGCGTGGGGTGTCAGCTGGCCGTCAGTAAGTTCGGAGATAGCGGAGTGGTGGCGGGGGGGGGGGAAATTTCAAAAACAAGATAGTAGATTAAGTGGCAGACGTTTAAATGATGTCTATAAGAGAAAGTGCAGACAGATTTAGAAAACTGCACAATCACGAATTGGAAATTGAAGGAGTTATATGATTAAAAAATATCGTATATGATTTAGCGTTGGCATAATCTGAAATCTATAAATGGATATTAAATAAAGTGAAGAAAAACCGGAAAATATTGAAAAAAAAACAAAAATCATATCATACTGAGATAACAGATAAACCACGTAAACTTTTCACCATCAAAGGTCTGGTTATACTCTTTGTCGAGACCTCTTTTCGTTAGCTTACTCTCACAACACCATTCATCATGTATGTTCTAAAATTCTAAGACGTACAAACACTCCAAACTCCACCATCTACCCTCTCTGTTAAATAGTCTACCTGTCAACCTATAAATCTATCAAAGACTACATGCACCGTTTATGTTTTATTCAGTTTATTTTATATATCATTATTATTTTTTGTTTTTATGTTTCCGACATTCTGCATCTCATTACATCCCGCCTAGAAATAACTTCCTGTCTATATCCATCAATCGCTTTCTACCTAAACAGAGGAAGACCTTTCTAGAAAGGCCTTCCTCTATCATATTATGTTTCACTCTCTCCCTCCTTCTATCTATCTACCTATCTATCTATCTATCTATTTGTCTGTCTGTCTATCTAGTTATATATACTTAACCAGATCGCTTTATATCCATCCTGGAAATGTCTTCCTCTCAACCACCCGAATAAGTTTTAGGGCATCAGCAAAAATTGCTTTGCAATATCTTTTCCGGCTCTTTACGCCCTCTGTTGTTGAAATCCTAATGAAGTCGACTTTACACTTCATCTCTTGAAGGTGGATAAAGTAAAGTACTAACCAAGAACTGGGGACAACGGTATTAACCAATACCATATATATATATATATACATATATATATATATATACATACATACGTCAGGCTTCTCTCTGTTTTCGTCTACCAAATGCACTCACAAGGCTTTGGTCGGCCTTAGTCTACAGTAGAAAACATTAGCCCAAGGTGTCACGCAGTGGGACTGAACCCGGAATCATGTGATTGGGAAGCAAGCTTCTTGCCATACAGCCACTCCTACATATGTGTGTATGTGTGTGTGTGTGTGTTATATATATATACATATATATATATATATACATACATACGTCAGGCTTCTCTCTGTTTTCGTCTACCAAATGCACTCACAAGGCTTTGGTC
>NC_069000.1:42235769-42237510 GCF_001194135.2 Octopus bimaculoides
TATATATACATTCTTGATCAAAACTGTCTGACGAAAGGGAACGTGAAACACTGAGTAACAGTTTTTTGTGGTATTTTTGTGATGTCTTTGCAGTTTTAATAATAAAAGATATTACTCGACCTACCTCCGGCATTCAAGTACTCTTTTTTCCCACCTTGTTTCACATTTATGTGCTTACTTTGGTACATATATATATATATACACACACTTTTTTATGTCTTTTACGAGCATATTATTTATTCTCAATGAATATAACTTCTTTTGCCAAACACAATCTCTCATATTTATACAAAAGGAAACGGTATGTTATGTGTTTGCTCACCCGACGCCTCTTTACCCCTCGCCTATTACTAACAAGGTCAATAGTCGACTAAATGGAACGAAATTCCTTGAGTCAGATAACTTAAGTCAGACGACAGGAACCGGTTCGCCCCCACCTTTCTTCGGCACTACATTAAACGATTGTTTTATTTCGACTAATTTAGGTTATGACTCTTTATATAGCATGCGGCCGTAAAACCGTATACGTGTCAGAGTTGACAAACGTTACAACAAAAATCATGTTATTTTTTTTCATTTAGATAAATTGGAAGGAAATATTAATTCCAAAGAACGGCAAGATATCATCTACAGGAAGATATCACTATTATTTATCTACGTTAATTAGTAGTACATTAATACTCGCTTAAAATATAGGAGGTATTTATGTCGCAATCTGCAAATTCTTTCAGTTATTTGGGTCAACTTACAATTAATTATACATACAGTCGTACGGTGAGTTTAATCAAATAAAACGGACTGGAATATGATTAAAGTTCAACTAATTATAAGCCAGATTTCCAAAGTTTTATTTATTTGTTCATTTATTTATTTATTTCAATCTGGATGGACGCCGGTGTGGCTTTGTGGTAAGAAGACTGCTTCCTAACCACATAGTTCCAGGTTCAGTCCCACTGCGTGACACCTCGGGTACGTGTCCTTTACTATAGCGCTGGGTCGACCAATGCCTTGTGAGTGAATTTGGTGGACGGAAACTAAACGAAGCCCGTCGTATGTGTGTGTGTGTGTGTGTGTGTGTGAGTGAGTGATAGCATCTGTGATTGTGTGTGTGAGTGAGTGATAGCATCTGTGATTGTGTGTGTGCGTGTGTGTGTCTACATTTGCTCCCCCGGCGTTTGATAACTCGAGCTGGTTTGTTTGCGTCCTGTAACCTAGCGGTTCGGCAAATGGAGCGGACAGAATAAGTACCAGATTTATAAAAAGTAACAAAATAAGTACTAGGTTCGATATATATATATACATACTTATGTATATATGTATGTATATATGTGTATATTTATGTATATCCCTAAACATATATATATGCATGTATGTGTGTGTATATATATGTATGTGTGTATGTGTATATGTATGTATGTGTATGTATGTATATGTATGTATGTGTATGTATGTGTATGTATGTGCGCATGTATGTGTGTGTATATATGTATGTGTATATATGTGTGTATGTATGTATGTATGTATGTGTATGTATGTGTGTGTATGTGTATATGTATGTATGTATGTATGTGTGTATATATGTATGTATGTGTACATATGTGTGTATGTATGTATATGTGTGTATGTGTATATGTATGTATGTGTATGTATGTGTATGTGTATATGTATGTATGTGTATGTATGCGTGTATGTACGTATATCCCTAAATATATATGCATGTATGTATGAGTGTATATATATA
>NC_069000.1:42238798-42239274 GCF_001194135.2 Octopus bimaculoides
TATATATATATATATATATATATATATATATATATATATATATATATATTTATGTATATATGTATATATGTATATATATGTGTGATATATTTTTATATATACATGTGTGTGTGGCTGTCAGTGTGTATACATACACATACATTGTTCATTATTCAAGGTCAACGAAATGCTGTTGAGTAGAATAACGAATGACGACATAGAATCATTCTTCGGGAGTATCCTTTTAAGAGTGTGAGGGGAAGTTAGTGGGCGAGGTTACTGTGATAAATAAGAAAGTATACTTGATGTTTTGAGTTTAAACCCACATTCAAATCTGCGAAGGGATCTCCTGCAATGATGGGCCCGCTGCTAATTGTCCGGCCAACAGGATAAAGAAAATAATTGATATAAATGAGTTGTACATAATTAATATGATTCACTGTCTGGTGCATATATGTGGGGCTATATGAATTCATATATATATATATATATATATA
>NC_069000.1:42242684-42243125 GCF_001194135.2 Octopus bimaculoides
TATATATATATATATATATATATATGTATGTGTGTATATACGTATATATATGGGTATATGTGTGTATATATTTGTAGATAAGTTGTAAGGTATATATTGATCCTTGCGTATATAATTTGTAACAGATATTTATTCTATTCGAGCACCTGCATGGGCGTGTTAGCGCGCGCGCGTGTGTGTATGTGTGTGTGTGTTAATATATGTATGTATGTGTTTGCGAGAATAATTATGAACTATGTTTTAAGATATATGATTAAATTCTAAATACATAAATAAATTATATATACATATACACACACAGGTGTGTGTGTGTGTGTGCGTGTGTATAAATCACTTTCATTAAGTAACATTTGTAATTAAATAATTACTTAAATAAAAGTGATAACAATGTTTGCGTCTAATTTCATTTTGTGTGTGTGTGTGTGTGTGTGTGAAATATTA
>NC_069000.1:42244370-42245980 GCF_001194135.2 Octopus bimaculoides
GCACAATAAGGAAGTTAAAAGTGCCATTGGGAAACTGTTTCATATATAGGCACAGGAAGGCGACGGGCTGGCAGAACCGTTAGCACGCCGGGCGAAATGCTTAGCGGTATTTCGTCTGTCTTTACGTTCTGAGTTCAAATTCCACCGAGGTCGACTTTGCCTTTCATCCTTTCGGAGTCGATAAATTAAGTACCAGTTGAACACTGGGGTTGATCTAATCGACTGGCCCCCTCCCCAAAATTTCGGCCTTTTGCCTAGAGTAGAAGAGAATATATAGGCACAGGAGTGGCTGTGTGGTAAGAAGCTTGCTTCCCAATCACATGGTCTCAGGTTCAGTCCCAATGCGCGGCACCTTGGGCAGACCAAAGCCTTCTGAGTGGATTTGGTATACGGAAACTGAAAGAAGCCTGTCGTAAGTATATATACATACTTATATGTGTGTGTGTTCGTAACTGTGTCTGTCCCTCATCACTGCCTTGCGACCGGTGTTGGTATGTTTACGTACCCGTAGCCTAGCGGTTCGGCAAAGACACACACACACACACACACACACACACACACGTACCAAGAAGTCGTCTTGCTTGCTTCATCTTGCTCTCTGCACTTCACAATGCATCGCTGCAGTCGCTTTCTCTTCGTTGAACCATGAAGGTTTCTTACGCCGAGACCGCGCGATCCAGGCCTCGCATGCATAGATAGGCAGGCACTGCCACACCAAGATTAACATACCCCTTAGCTACCCCAACCTGCTTTAGCCCGCCAGTCGAGGCTGTTTACTCGGGTGTGGCCGGTGTTGCATACAAACAGCGACTTGGAGACATAAGTGAGAGTCGGGTGTCAGGTGGAGACTAAAGCAGATCTAACACCCGTAACGTATTGTCCTGTCAAAGGTGCAACATGCTCCTCTGTCAAACGTGCGATGTGTTCCCCGTCGAAAGTGCGACGTGTTATCCCGTCAAAATTGCGCCGTGGTCCCCCGGAAAAGGTGCGACATATTCCCCCGTCAAAGGTGCGACATGTTCCCCGTCAAAGACACGACCTGTTCCCCGTTAAACGTGCAATGTGTTCCCCGTCTAAAGTGCGACGTGTTATCCCGTCAAAGATGCGACGTATTCCCCCTCCAAGGTGCAACGTGTTCGTCCATCAAAGATATGACGTGTTTCCCGTGAAAAGTGTGATGTGTTTCCCCCGTCAAAGGTAAGACGTGTTGCCCCATCAAAGATACGATGTGTTCTCCCCACCCCAGACTCCTCATACACCATACAAACTAGATATAATAAATCACCGAACGCGGTTTTCTTTTTGGGGAAATAAAAAGCGTAGCTGTCGTCGCTACAGTAATAACAGCAATGCCTTAAACAAGTTCAAATCTTCGTCATATAGACTAGAAGGTGAAAGGGAAAGAGAAAGAGAGAGAGAGAGAGACAATGTACAGCGAGGCGATCGCAATTTATTTTCCCGCCAATGGAAGGAAGTATAAATGCATTTCAGATAATTCATGACTGACCGACTTGTATGTGTGTGGGTGAGCATGTGCCTATACATAATATATGTATATATAAAAACCTATATATATATATATATATATATATATATATATATATATATAT
>NC_069000.1:42249450-42250798 GCF_001194135.2 Octopus bimaculoides
TATATATATATATATATATATATATATATATATATATATATATGTATGTATGTATTCATATATATATAGATACGCATATACTTACATACACAGATATATACACATACACACGTTCTCTATAGAGGGATATGTACACGGAGGTATATTTAAGTGCAGAGACTGGCATCCATTTATAGAATCAGGTGTATACGTAGAAACACAAGAGCGTCTGACGATGCGATTATGCACGGAACATCCTCTCTCTTTCCCTTTGTCTATCGATCTATCTATTTATCTATCTATTTATCTATCTGTTTATCTGTTTCCCATAGATATGGGGTTAAAAAAATGGTAGCAACGTAGTTCCGTATACAAGATGCTGAAGGGACAATAAACATTACTTTTCGGTATTGTTACTTCTTACATATCTTTTGACAATATGCTAATAATAATAATAATAATATATACTACATATGTTGGAAATTTTGCCTGTGGATGTGTTTGTGGAGTTGTTAGCTAATTCTTCCTACATTGTTTTATCGATGAAACATGACACATGAATAGGACTCATGTCTGGAAACCTCATGGCATACTCAGATTGTTGAAAAACATCGATAATAGGGCCCCTGGATGGGATCCTTATACATATACATATAATACATTTCATTTTAATAGTCAAGAAAAATAACCCAGATTTTAACAGCCAAGGTAAATAACCAATTCATTTGATATAAGTCAAATTGAGTATCCTTATTTCTTAGTATTTGAACTGTAAGAGTTATTTTCGCAATTTACCCAGTACAACCCTTAAACAAGTAAATAGTATTTTCCTAAACAATAGATCCACTTATTTCGGTTAGTGACTTATTCACGAATACACCAACACTAGCGCCGCTGTGGGTAATATTCTCTGGGAACGCACAAATGCCCTTTTCAGAGTTATTTACTTTGAATTGTTATTATCTCATATCTGATTAGCCTCTTATTACGCAACATGCTTCACGATTTTAGTATATATACATTATTAGTTTTTCCTCCTATGTTCTATATACTCTGGGAACGCATTAAAGCCCTTTTCGGGGCTACTTTATTTGAATTCTTACTATCGGGTAACTAATTTCATGTTATTACATAACTGACTTCACAATTTGGGTATTCATAACTTTTGGGGAATTCCTAAAACCAAGATCCTGTGTAGAACAGTTTGGTATTCTCTGCAAATGCACAAAAACCGTTTTAAGGGCTACATACTTTGTATTGTTGTTACTGGATTAGCGAAACAATTATGGGAACCGAACCAAGGGATAAGCCCCGCTTTCCCGGGAATTACCAGGTACGTCAGCTAGCATGTATATATATATATATATAT
>NC_069000.1:42256592-42259643 GCF_001194135.2 Octopus bimaculoides
ATATATATATATATATATAAAATATAATCATGTGTATATGTGTGTGTACATATAAGCATATATACACATAACTCCATACACACACACACATATATATATATGTATATGTATGTATGTATGTATGTATGTATGTATGTATGCACACATGCATGCGCATGTGTTTGTGTGTCAGAGTGAGTGAACGGTTGTTTAATTGCGCAAAGTAAACCAATTAGAATATTTGGCTATTAGGTTAAACATCATCGTGCATTCATCTTGAATGTCAGATATACACTTCTGGCAGGTTTTTCCTGAATCCTCTTAGATATAAATATCTAGTTAAGTTCCTTTCATAATGTAGTTAACATTTACCTGGTATTACTAATTATGCGTTTAATAAAACACATACCTGCACACATATATATAATTAGAAGAGGTGTTTTAATTAAAATTTATTTATTATATGAAAATGAGATGAACATTTTGCAAGGAAGTTTTCGTATTGTGGTTTAAGTGCTTTTACTATTTAGTTCTTCGAGCACACGTGTTATGGGGGGAGGGTCTATCCATGTGCAGGACTTTTATTTTTTTAAGTTTGTCGTATATTTAGTAAGTTTTAATTAAATACTTTCTTCACATATTGTGCCTGTATCAAGGACTTTTTTGTAAACAATCATTTTAATATATACTTACATACATACACACATACACAAACGTATATGTATGTATGTATGTATGTATTATTCAATATGGTTTCATTTGCATGATATTTAAACAGTATTCAGAGCTCTCTCTCACGAATACAAAAATATAGGTCTCGTGCAACGAGGAAATTACTGTAAAATATCCATTGTAAGACTACAAAAATATCTCGTACAAAATAATAGAAAACTAATATAAGTAGCGACAAAATACAAAGAAAATACACAGAGAAGATAACTACTTTCTGTTTTTGTTGATATCCACAAATTCAAAGACGAGACTCAAATGAAAGACAGTTGTTATGAAAGGAAAAGAAAATGAGGTATATTGTGAAAAATGAGGTTACAAACGCCATGATAGAACGACAGCAAGAGAACTTCTATGTGGTCAGTACATGAAGCAGCTGAAGAGGCTGGAAGTATACAAATAAAATTCTAGGTGAGAAACTTGGAATTCCAGGCTTAGACAGGACTCTTAATTGCAACACAAGATCAAAGGCTTCCCACAAGAAACCACCTAAAACGGATATGGGAACAAAATACAATAAAATACTGATGAGAAAGAAACAATTAACTACATTGTCCAGTCTCAGCCAGGAAAAAAGATACATACATTTACAAGTATGGCAGAATTGTGGTTGTTATCCAAAGGAAACTAAACCATACCGGTATGACGAGATACCAACAGAAAAGGGGTAGTATTGGTTTCCCTCAGAAAAGGTCTCGGGAGAATGATAAATGGACCATATCTTGGGATATATCAGATACTAACAGAAAGATCAGGCATAATTAACCAGATATTATTATCGAGGATCGCCAGGAAAGATAGGGTGCCTAATCTAAGTATCGATCGCAACAGAAGATAATATATCTCTCTATGTGTGTTTATGAAGCTCGATTTTGCGACATGAGGTCCCTTGGACAAGTTCTTCTACTTTAGCCCCGGGTTGACCAATGCTTTAAGAGAGAATTTGATACATGGAAATTGTGTGGAAGCCTGTCGAATATATATGCATATATGCATGTGTGTGTCATTGTATTTGAGCTTGTGTTTGTTTCACGTCACCGCTCGAAAACTAGCAAAGCAGAATAAGTATCAGATTTTTTTATAAAATAAGTATTGGGGATCGATTTGTTCGATTCAAACCGTTTAAGGTGGTGCCCCAGCTTGACCGCAGTCAGACCAAGGATTGTAACAGGTAAAAGATAATAAAAGATCTGGAAATAGAGATAACTCAAAAGACAGAAGCAAACCCCTTTAATAGCAGGTGCTTTGGGAGTTGTCAAGACACATGTTGAGAAATATGTAATCAAAACCTAAGACCTTACAAATATGCCCAACACACAGAAAATAGATCTGCTTAGTGCTGCACATATGTTGGGTAGAGTACATTCATTATAAGAGAAACAACAAAAATTAAAACAAAACCAAAAAAAACACTTCACATACCGAAGACACAAATAATAATAATAATAATAATAATAATAATAATAATAATAATCCTTTCTTTATTGACTTAACGAAAAGAAGACGAACGAAAGAGTAGGAGGACGAAGAAGAAGAAGAAGAAGAAGAAGAAGAAGAAGATAAGGTTATGCAAAACAAACAAAAGCATGTGTTTCTAAAAGCGAAACGGCGTCAAAAGGTCGCTAATTGTCGTCTCTTCCGCGAAACACGACACCCAACACGGAGGAAAGAACGAAAGTACGACCATAAAACTGTTTAATAAGAATGTCTAGAGTAATTTCAAAACACATACACACACGCATGCATACATATCTATAAACACTGTTTGTGTATGTGTGTGTGTATGGACGTGCCTGTACAAAGTCCTGATCTTAAACTGTACAAAGTCCTGATCTTAAACTGTTATATATATATATGATTTTACTAAGATTTAGAGTACAGGAAGTACCTGTGCGGATGGATAATTTTCAATGGGTGTAGCTTGCACTGCACTACCCCCACCTATTGGCCCAAGAGGACTTTCACCGGTGTGACATAATTGACAAAACCAGGAACTTCCAAGGCCTCAGGTTTTATTTCGGAGATTTCCTTCTCTTAGGTAGATTAAAGGTTAAAGCGCTTCTACCTGCCCATGAGGTAAGCTATCCCATTCCAGACACCAAACCGACACTCAGACATTCTATAAAGGGATCAAATGTCACTCCGGTGACCGGTGCGGAGTAGCTCATTCATAAAAGAGAAAAAAAAAAAGAAAAGAAAGGTATGATATTCTTATGTGCTTAAATGTACACTGTATTTATATGAATAATATGTAGTCTATTGACTAATATTTCTACACGCTAGGCCACTGGTAGTAGAAATTTCTAAAATGTTTTCTTACCCTGATATTATTAATTATTAATA
>NC_069000.1:42260525-42262807 GCF_001194135.2 Octopus bimaculoides
GATGTGTGTGTGTGTGTGTGTGTGTGTGTGTGTGTGTGTGTGTGTGTGTGTGTGTGTGTGCGTGTGTTCATGGTGATAGGCTGAAGTTTTCTGTCACAGTTACAGTGAAGAATATGACGACGGGAATATGTCAAGTAGGGGAAGGTATCTAGTTATTCAGCACTCATCTGGACGTGTATTAAACATGTAAAACAATGGACTGTATTACCTCAGTTATCTGAGATTATTCATGAAATTAACAGACCATAGCTCCCCCTAGTGGTGTTTGAAATCTGAAAACAGCAAGCAAATGAGTTAATTCCAGTAAAGCCATATGGATTCGTATTAAGTTTTTGTTTCATTTTCGTATTCCTTGGCTTTAAATTCAAATTTCTAATCTCCTCACGCCCTAAGTGGATAATTACCTCCTTTTGTATTCAGAGAGAACCTCGCATACTTCTAATGATAAAGCCGTGGTTTCGATTCCTGCTCTGAGCGGCGTGTAGTGTCCTAGAGTAATGCAAACCATTACATACTGTTGCTATGTAAATGCAATCTCTCTTAGCCTGTCTCTCTCTCTCTCTCTCTCTCTCTCTCTCTCTCTCTCTCTCTCTCTCTCTCTCTCTCTCTCTCTCTCTCTCTCTCTCTCTCTCTCCCTCTCTCTCTCTCTCCATCTATCACATCTTTGATATTTCATCGGGTCAAGCATTGAAATGCCGAGTGTATGTCTATGCCTGTTTACAACTACATAAGCATCTGAAACAATTGGTGAAGCGTGGTACAATTCACCGTTTTCTAGTGATGGATACATATATATATATATATTTATATAGCGAGAGAGAGAGAGAGAGAGAGAGAGAGAGAGAGAGAGAGAGAGGGAGAGTCTGGTAGTGGATCTGGTCTTTAACCCAACTTGATAAATAGAAAGGCCATTATTCGGTCTTATTAAACTCCTCAGGGTACTATGTCTTCCTCAGTTGGTAAAGCTAACAGATGTTGCGATGTGACTTTACTATTGGCTACGCTCTAGTTCAGTTAATATATTTACGTGGGACAATGTAATACCACGCCCTTCGTTAATTAAATGGTTTTTTAAAGCCTAAGCCTGTCCTACAAATGGATATCCAATGATTTGGTTAACTGAACTTTATAAACAACAAGAAAAATCAATGAAATAAAAAACACAAGCCTACGTTGACTGTATCAACGTGGTCGTTCAGACTTGCTAGAAATAGCTGTCACATCTCCCTCAGATTATCTTACCTTATTGTCTTGAAGATGACAGGCATATTGGAAATTGTCTAAGTATAAAAGAAAAGGATAGGGTAGTGATGGTTGCAACATCTTCTTTTATAAACCTACTCCTTTAGGAGTTTCTTAGACCAGTATGGTTCAGTGGTTAAGGAGACAGGACGTCTTCGTAGTATCGAAGACGCGAATTCAAACCAAGGGTGTGGCATCACATGGCTTGGGATTGATGCGAGCCTTACATTAAAATGCATACATACATACATACATACATACATACATACATACATACATACATACATACATATATATATATATATATATATACATATATGACTGAAACAGGTAAAAGATAACAGAAAGAAGGTAGTGTAATATGTACGAATTTATATGAGTATCAATGGATTGCACAACAAAATTAGGATTACATGATGGATTATATGAAGCTTCTCTGAGACAGAGATAGCAGGGTTTTGATCCGTTCTTAAATATATGTGCGTTATCTAATACGCACACTTGCTGCCAATGAAGTTCAAGCAATCAGGAATTTGGATTTTAGAACAAGCATCAGCTTTAATTTGAGGTGTACGATACATCAGTCATATTTATTCTTTGACATTTTAAAACACTATTTGTATTTGGAGGGTACTTTGATATTTTATGCATGTAACTCAATAAATGCCATCAAAATATAAATAGGCTACGAGCTAAACATTGGTCAGTTTCAAACAGACCGATCTCTTTTTCTAAAGTGCCCCAAAGACAAGGTCGGGCGTATTAAACTGAATGGATAATGAAATGTAGTTTGTATGTCTACATTCTTTTATCTCCCAATATATTTGGATAGTGTTGTAATATTTTCTGGGTGTTTTCAATATACAGATGACCTTAGACAAACATATACATGTATACTTGTACAACACAAAATACACTCCACATACTTCTAATATAGGAGTGCCTTAATTGCTTTTTTATCCTACTACGAAAAATCAAACATACCGACATATATATTATATATACCGATATATATATATATATATATATATATATATATA
>NC_069000.1:42263238-42264188 GCF_001194135.2 Octopus bimaculoides
ATATATATATATATACATACATGAATATAAACATATACACCCTCACATATACACATGGACAAGTGTAATGTGTGTGTGTGTGTGTGTACAATTACACACATTCGCTTCTACCTTACATATACGATGATGATCTAGTTCTTACGTTGTTAATGTTTCTGCTACTGTTGTTGTTGTTATAATTATTGTTGCAGATTTTTCCCGCTGTTTGAAGTTGTAGTTGTTGCCCTTTTTACGTTTTGTTACAGCTTCATACAATACAAATATGAACAAAAACGTATAAACAGGCGCAGGTATATACCATGTCCACTTCGTTAAGAAATTCCTTTTGCAAGGTAGAGTTTTGGGTTCAGCCCTACCTTGCGGCACATTGAGCTAATTGACCAGTACATCTTGAATAGAATTCGGTGTGACTGGAATTTTGTACAAACCCATTGTATGCGTATGTGTATCTACCTATCTATCTGTCTATCTATCCATCTATCTATCTATCTATCTTTATCTGTCTGTCTCTCTATCTATCTAACTATTTATCTGTCTGTCTATCTATCTATCTAGTTATTTATCTATCTAGCTGTCTATCCATTTATATATCTATTTATCGACAGAGAGAGAGAGAGAGAGACAGAGAGGGAAAGACATAGATATATAGATAGATAGATAGATAGATAGATAGGCAGACAGACAGATAGATAGACAGGCAGACAGATAGATAGATAGATAGATAGATAGACAGACAGGCAGATAGATACATATACACATACATACATACTTAATTTATCGACCCTAAAAGGATTGACGACAAAAGTCGACGTCGGCGGAGTATTGAACTCAGAACGAAGCGACGGGCAAAATACCGCTCAGCATTCCGTCCAGCGCACGAACGATTCTGCCAGCTCGCCGCCCCAATAATAATAATAATAATAATAATAATAATAATAATAATAATAATA
>NC_069000.1:42266004-42266874 GCF_001194135.2 Octopus bimaculoides
TGTGTGTGTGTGTGTGTGTGTGTGTGTGTGTGTGTGTGTATTAAAATGTGTCAACGAGTTCGTGTTTGCGTATATGTGGGTACGTTCTTCTTTGTTTTGGTGTATGTGAATATACAGATAGATAGATAGAGAGAGAGAGAGAGAGAGAGAGAGAGAGAGAGAGAGTGTGTGTGTGTGTGTGTGATTGACTTAAAACTAATTAAACAAATTTCTCATTTCCATAACTTCTATAGCTATCCCATCTCCTCCTCCCCTCCTCCTCTTACTACTACTACTACTACTACTACTATTACTACTACTACTACTACTACTAGTACGCCTAGTACATGCATTCAACCTGCGGCTCACGTTAATTTTTCTCCGTGCCTCTGTTTTCCCCTCTTTTTCTCTTCCTCTTCTTTCTACATAACGTGAAGCATAGCGTGACAGAAGAAATCTACCACCAAACCAGCCAACTAGCCAGCCAACCAACATATATCTCAGCTATCTTATGTGTGTGTGTGTGTTGTTTACTTGTGTGAAGTGCTCTGTTTGTTGTATCAAGAAATGGCTCTGACGAAAGTAGCATCCGCAAAGTACCTTTAATGACTACTGGAGATTGCTCTTTCAGAGAATATAATAACTGTCTAGTAGGAGGCCGATGCGTGGCTGAAGGGGTCATATATGAGGCTACAGTGATACCAAGACCTAATAGCCGTAATAATAGTAATGTAACGTCGAACAGAAATATTCTTTTCTACTCCAGGCACAAGGCCCGAAATTTTTTGGGGTGGGGGCAGTCGATTAGATCGACCCCCAGTACGCAACGATGAAAGGCAAAGTCGACCTCGGCGGAATTTGAACTCAGAACGTAGCGACGGGCGAAGTACC
>NC_069000.1:42269819-42272617 GCF_001194135.2 Octopus bimaculoides
TACAAGAATGTTATTACGAAATTTCTAAGAAAGAAAGTAAGAAATATCAAATATTTTCAGCTGTAAAGGATAAGCAAAAACTATGAAAATGTTATTTATATGATTCTTTCGAAACTCTGGGTCTTGTTCAAATGATTTGAATCTGAAATGTAATGGAAAATAGGCCAGTTTTAAAACATTGATGTCCAAGTTACAAAAGCAAAGTTTGAAGGAAATGGTTGTTATTTCTTTTGATTTCTAGATAGAAGCAAATTGGAAATAACACTTACTGACCAAAGACAAGAAAAAAATCAATAAAAATGTTGTTACGCTGTGTTATTTGTAGTGAAAAGTACACTGGCCGGTTGGTTCCATTGTGCCACAAGTCACGTGGTCTGAAACACGTACTGGGGCTTCGTCATAGCCTCGGCAGTACAGCATTGTATTAGACCAGTAACTACTTCCAAATTCTACTCTGACCTCACTGAATATTTTAATACGATGCCAACAGGAGAAGTCCTAGAGTACAAGAGCTCCCAAAAGCCAAAAGGTGTGGTTAGCTGGCATGAAGATGAAAACGAGAAGAAAATACAGACCAGACAAATAAAAATGTTAACTCACATTCATGACATGATTTAAATCGTTTTATCATAGTAATGGTTTCCAATTTCTGGCACAAGGCCAGCAAGCTCGGGAGGGCGGAGGTTAAGTCGATCACATCGACCCCAGTACCCGGTTCTTATTTTTTCGACCCCGAAAGGATGAAAGATAAAGTCGACCTCAGCGGAGTTTGAACTCAGAACGTAAAGCCGAACGAAATGCCGCTAGGCATCTTATCCGGCGTGCTAACGATTCTGCCAGCTCGCTGACTTCAGTAATCATCATGGTAATCCTCTCTACTAAAGGCACAAGGCCTGAAATTTTGGGGCGGGAGCTAGTCAACTATATCGACCCTCGTACGTAACTGGTACTTATTTCATTGACCCCGAAAGGGTAAAAAGCGAAGTTGACCTCGGCGAAATTTGAACTCAGGACCTAAAGACAGACAAAATGCCGCTAGGCATTTTGCCCGACGTGCTAACGATTCTGCTTCTCTACTCTAGGCACAAGGCCCGAAATTTTGGGGGGGAGATCCAGTCGATTAGATCGATCCCAGCACGCAACTGGTACTTAATTTATCGACCCCGAAAGGATGCCCGACGTGCTAACGATTCTACTGGTTCGTTGCCTTGAATAATCATCATCATAATCATTGATAATTATCATTGCCCATAAATAAAAATGAAGATACGAATGATCGTTTAGCGTGTTACTCGCGCGCGCACAGACGCTTCTCTGGCATAAACATATTTACATAATATATCAATGTACGTAGGTGTATAATTATATTATACATGAAAATGAATAGATGTGTATGTGTGTGTGTGTGTCTGTATGTATGGAGTCGAGAGTACTGTAGGTTACATATGTGCGTGTGTGTGTGTGTGTGTGTGCGTGTGTGTGTGTGTGTGTGTGTGTTATTTTTTAATTTTTTACTTGTTTCAATCATTGGACTACGGCCATACTGGGGCACCGCCTTGAAGAAATTTCAGTCAAATTAATAGACCCCAGCACTTATTTTCTTTAAGCTTGATACTTATTCTATTGGGGTCTTATGTCGAACCGCCAAGTTAAGGGACGTAAGCACCCCAACACCGGTTGTCAAGCGGTGGAGGAACAAATACACACACACACATACACACACACATACATATATATACACGACGGGTTTCTTACAGTTTCCGTTTACCAAATCTACTCACAAGTCCTTGGCGGAATTTGAACCCAGAACATAAAGACAGACGAAATACCGCCAAGCATTTCGCCCAGCGTGCTAACGTTTCTACCAGCTCGCCGCCTTGCTGACGGGATATATCAACGTAAAACTGTGAAAAACTTTAAAATGCATCATCTTAGCTACTAAAGGTTAAAGACATAACGCAAATGCTCTTTTATTATCGTTTACATCTCTGGGTTGGGGTGTAAGATAATATCTGCTATATGTAATTAATATGATACGCATAATATGTGACATGTGTAAAGTGATATATATGTGGTATGCAAAATTGTCTCAAAAACATGTGTACATATATATTCTCTCGAAAAAATGTATATACAAATAGTTTAGTGTTTTCACACATACGTGTAAAGAGACAAAATATTAAAAATCTTCATATGCTTGTTTGTGTGTGTGTGTGTGTGTGTGTGTTAGTGTAATGTGTGTGCGCTCCCGCGTGTATAAGCATAGTGAAAATATGTCGTCATAAGTGGAAGCACGCAGAAAGAAGATGTCTTAATAAGATGTATATGTAAACGGGGAAATAATAAACTAGATTCGAAGATATATGTAAACAGAAATGGCTCCATAGATATATGCAAACAGACAAAGCATATTATAAAAGGAATTTTTCTGAGCGACAAAAAAAACATATGGATAGATAGATATGTATATACATATAAGATACAGAAATAAATTTATTTCTCAAACGCGTGATAAAGCTATAAATAGCTTGATCAGGATAAATTATCCATTTATTGCAGAAAAATACGTTACTGGCCGGACACGAAATTCGAACTCACATTTCTGTGATTACGCGTCAAGTGTTTTACCATTAAACTAAACTGCCCAGCAACGAATTCTTCTGCAATTTTAGAACTTATGAATTTAGCTTCATAAGACGCTAACGTTAAATTCAACTTTACGATGCGGGTGTATAGAGTGTGTGTGTTTGTGTGTGTGTCTGTATATACTTATACACATACATGTATGTGTGTATATA
>NC_069000.1:42274374-42275631 GCF_001194135.2 Octopus bimaculoides
TACTTGTTTCAGTCATTAGATTGCTGCCATGCTGGAGCACCACCTTGAAGAATAATAAAGTTGTACTCTGCAAGTGAATAGAGTAACGCAATGCTTTTTATTGTTATAACTAAACATAAAAACAAACATTAATATCTATACACACACACACTCACTCATCATTTCTGAATGAAGAATCGTATCTCTTAAATCTAAATTAAGTGATTATATATTTTTACTTGAATATTGCATGACGATGTTTGTATTTGAACCATTGAAGCAACTGTAGAACATGAATTCTTTGCAGTTTTATATTTA
Source organism: Octopus bimaculoides (assembly GCF_001194135.2). NCBI lineage: Eukaryota > Metazoa > Mollusca > Cephalopoda > Octopoda > Octopodidae > Octopus > Octopus bimaculoides. Next base: position 42,274,672 of record NC_069000.1, read on the forward strand.
AGAGATGAGGAATTATGTACATTATTTACTTTATTTACATTATTTAGATTTGACGGATATTTGTCCTCATCTTGTCAAATGTAAATAATGTAAATAATATGAATCCGTTATACTTTTACTATTCATATACACTCGCCCAAGGTGCCACAAAGTAGGACTGAACCCGGAATCATGTGGTTGGTTAGCAAGCTACTTACCACACAACCACTCCTGCTCCTATGAAGAGTTTTGCTCAAGAACGGTCCTGGAATGCATCGCCCGGTCCTGGAATCGAAACCACAAACTTTACGATCATAGTCAAATTCCATTTCCACAAGAACACTTCCAGAAAACCCTTACCGACTTTCAGCATAACCACCCCAGTGCGTTTCATTCTTTCATCCTTTTCACAGCAATCGCAAACCGGGTGTGTCTATTCACCTCCAACTATAAAGAGCACTTGTTATATTTCATTCCATATCAACTATCTCTGATGAGTGCAGGGTTACATAATCGGACTCTTACCTAACACTCCTTTGCATTACTAGTGCGAAACTGATTGGTAAGATCGACCGTAATGGCTATATAATACTGTACAAATAGGATAATACAATCACTCTGTTGACAGATATACGAGTGCGTTTTTCCTGACATATGGACTCGTGTATATATATATATATATATATATACAACTGACACGGAACTTATAACTGAAGTTTAAACATCCACGTCTTCTACCCATGGCAAGAATCTGTAATACTTCGGAGTTGTCAGCTTTGTCTGGTTCTCTCACAAACCGATCTCCTGCGACTGCCGCTCCCCTCTAACAATTATTTGTTTACGTCAGGATGTATTTTTTCATCAACGTATTACAATCATTCATTGAAATGACCATCCTTAAATAATTGCCTCGCTTTTCCCATTTGGACTGTCACAAAATATAGATGTGTATGTGTATACGTATATATACTTATATATATA
>NC_069000.1:42276226-42276630 GCF_001194135.2 Octopus bimaculoides
GTCAGTGAGTGAATAAGAGTGAGAGTGAGGAAGGAAGAAAGGGGGGGGAGGCAGAGAAATAGAGAGTGAATGAATGAGAGAGAGAGAGAGAGAGAGAGAGGGGGGAAAGAAAGAAAAAAATACACGGAGAAACACGAAAACTCTGTTAACTTTTTCACACACACCAGACAGGAATCTACACAAAATACACTCACATACACACATATACACATGCGCGCATAGATACACAAACAAAACATGAAAAGGAGTCATAGTATAAAGCTCACACACACACACACACACACATACACATAATTACATAATTGACATTTGAACATTCCTCAGACAAGCGAACCCTTAACGTAGTTCTTGTGGAGGTTCAGGATGTAACAAGGTTGGCCCTTCTTTTTTTTTTTTTTTTTTTT
>NC_069000.1:42277289-42279066 GCF_001194135.2 Octopus bimaculoides
ACACACACACACACACACACACACACACAGGCAGTAATTATTTGAGTATATAAACCTTTGTCGGGGACCTAGTTTAATCATTCCGGAAAATACTGTCAAAACCACCACCACCACCACCACCAACACCACCAACAACAACGGCAACAACAGCAACATTATCATTAAACGACGTGAATGACTTACAGAAAATAATTATGAGAATTTGGGATAATGGCGACTGAGGTTAACAGCAGATACCACTAACCCTCGTTAATAGACACGTAGTAGCCATAGACATAAATACTTACTTACATGTGTACAACATATACAGTCTTGAGCGTGGATGTGTGATAAAAAGTTTGCTTCCAAATCGCATGGCACCCGGTTCGACCCCCACAGCGTGGCAGCTCGGGAAGGTGTCTTCTCCTACTACAACAGGCTTCGGGCCGAGCAAAGCTTTGAGAGTGGATTTGGTAGACGGAAGACGGAAACTGAAAGATGCTCGTCGTATATATATATATATATATATATATATATATATATATATCTGTGAAACAAGGGGAAACAAGAGCCTGTTTGTCAAACAATATAGTGATATAAGCATTGTTTCGGGGGATGTTATAACTATTTTGCAAGATTTACGCAACTGAAGGGTATTCTTTTTCAATTGTCGTACTAATGATTGTTCTCTTGCCAGAAACATGTGTCAACGATCGCCCTCTTGTCTCCAGACGATGAACTTGTCCTTTTCCGTAATGGCGTTTCAGTTTTGAAAAGTCTTGGTTCTTGAAATCATCTCCCCTTCTATAATGGTGGTGGTCTTTAATTGCCATTTGACAATTATGATACATCCTCTGGAAGCGGAGATAATTTTTAATAACTCAATAATTTATCTGGCATGGAATTTTAGATACGTAGTCAATGTTTTAAAAATTATTCGAATTATCTAGGTCATAAACTGTTTTCTACTCTGTTTTGTATAAATTTAAGTTCTTTGGCTATAGGTGTCAAGGCGGCTATTTAGCTAGGAACATGTCTACGACTGTCCCTTTCTCTCTAGACAATAAGTCGGCCCTTTTCCTAAATGTCTATCCTGGAGAATACTTCCTTCTAGAGATAATTCATTTCTCAAAGGGGGCTGTTCTATGTTTCTATTTGGTAACTAAAATACGTTCTGTCGAGGCGAAGATAATGTTAATAAACCAAGCATTTATGTTGTATGGTATCTAATATATCTGTACATGTCTATTCACAAGTTTGTTTACCGCTATTAATTACATTTGACTATTTTTCAGAAATTTAGAAAAATTCTTAAGAAAGTCGCTAACAATATTTGAGAATGGTTAGATTTTGAAATCAAATAGGTTTTTAAAACTTAACTCAGTAACCGAGAAAAAGTATGTAATTAGCGAATATAACCAATTGTGATCCACGAAAGTCGTGGGCGGTGGAATCTTTGCATCGCTAATGATGTCATAATACGACTGAAACATGAATCGACTGACGACGGCAAGTTGACAGAAACGTTAGCACGCCGGGCGAAATGCTTAGTGGTATTTCGTCTGCCGCTACGTTCTGAGTTCAAATTCCGCCGAGGTCGATTTTGAAAAATCTTGCCTCTCACAATATGGAAATATTTTTCATGGTACCACAGACAAAATGGAAAAGGCTTTTTCGCAGGGGATAGCGAGGAAGATGCGCTGAAACAGCCATTCTAACTCACAGGACTCGCACTTGCGGACAACCATCTCCGCTCCGACAGCGGTGAGCAGGAATATATCCGCCGTACCATATCCCT
>NC_069000.1:42279829-42282063 GCF_001194135.2 Octopus bimaculoides
ATATATATATATATAAACCAGACGTTCACACAAGCAAACACGCATGTATACACACACACATATTTATATATATATGCACATACATAGGGAGAGCTGTGAACTGACTCGATGTATTTACGCCTACCTGTCAAGAGCGAAAAATTTTCTTCTTGACAAAATACGGTGAATGTCTTTCTCACGGGTTCGAATATGCCTCAAGGATATTTGAAGTGGTAACATGTTTGCATTTATAAGCATCACTGCTAAGCGTTGTCACCCCGCACGCACACACAACACACACGCACAAATACAGATGCAAACGCATGTGCATATCAGGATACATATCATAGAATAGGATGGACTGAGTGGAGCAGGAGTACACACGAGGACGGAAAGTGTCGCTGAAGAGGTCGCTGGAAAAAGTATATATATATTTGCATTGAGAAGCACTTCCCATCGCCAACCGGTGGTTGTCACACGCTGATGATGGGTCAATGTCCAGAAACTCGGGTCCGTGTGTATCACGTCAGGCTGGTGATGGGAAAGATGACTTCCCTTTGCAAATCCTGATAGGGCACAGAAAATGTGTCAATAGCCAGCTGGGGGAGATGTCTTCATGGGGCTACAAGCTACAGTAGCAACAACCCTTAAGGGTTAGCCACATTTAGGTGGCAAATATACTTCACGATATATGTATGTGTGTGTGTACATATATATATACAATGTTTGGGGGTTTAGTTCACAGGTGATCTAAATGATTAGGTACGCTAAGTAAGTGGTGTAACGGACTACTGGGGCTCCAAGGTCATTGTCGAAACGGTAGTTATGGAGCCATTGCAGATTTCCGATGCAGCGGATATATAATTGTTAAACAGTACGTCAAACGTTAAGGCAAGGTAAACATCTCAAGTCATATATAATATTATTACAAGAAGAAATTCAAAATCTCACAGGTCATGGATCTACGCAGGATTGAACCTAAGGACTCCTGCTCTTGTCTCTATAACTTCGGAAAGTTCAACTATGAACTTTTATGCTTCTTTTTTCTTCTCTCTTTCCATCTCCTTATTCTTCTACTCCCTTCCTCTATGTTGTCATCTTATTAATTTATACCATTTTCCATATTTTTCCCCCAATTTGTCTCTGATGACGGAATATCCCATACTCGCGGATATCCCAGAAACAGCTGTAAGACTTTGAATTTCTTCCTAGTTTCCATTTGCCTGGCAGACGATCAGACCGCCATTTAATTATGTTTTTTTTTTCTAAATATTATTATTGTTTTTGTTGAAAAAAATTTGTTGGAAAAAAGCCGTGATAATTATGCACCAACCCAATATAACACAATTGGCACATTTTGCACTTATTCTGAAGTTAACACCCAATGTTGTAAAAGTGCCTCATATGACCCACATGATACATAGAAAGAAACAAAAGAAACACTAAAATAACAGCAACAACGAGAAGAAAAGGCCAAACCCACGATGAAGTAAATTAGGTGTGACACATGAACACCAGCCGACATCTGTAGCAGACGGCTGCGCAAATCTCAATAAGAAGGAGACGCAACGGGTGGTGCAGCTGAAACCTGCGTGAGTCTGTTGAAAACATGATGATGATAGAAAGGAGGAGGAGGAAAACAAGAAGACGACGACGTAGAAGAAGAAGCAGAAGAAGAAGAAGAAGAAGAAGAAGAAGAAGAATAAGAAGAAGAAGAAGAAGAAGAAGAACAACAACAACAACAACAACAACAACAACAACATATATATATATATATATACTTAACATAGATTATAACACTTCTTGGCACACACACACACCTTACGTTGAGCACTTTTGAATTGAGTAAAAATAACATCAGCAAAACAAACCACAACACTTACCCGTGGTACGCAGAGCTGCGCTCGGTAGTGCAGTGAAAGCACGCGATAAAAATAAAACTATTGACAAAAAACAACGATAACAACAGTATAATAATAATAATAATAATAATAATAATAATAATAATAATAATAATAATAATAATAATAGAATATGTGGAGATGGACAAGAAACAATAAATCATATTATCTCTGGCTGCCCAGTCCTGGCTAAGAAGGAATATATTCGCAGACACGACAGAGCTGTGACCTATATACACTGGAAGCTATGCCAACACTATGGAATAACAACAGAAAAAAGATGGTATAAACCCACGCCAGAAAAGGTCACAGAAAACGAGAAAGCAACCATACTCTGGGATATGCCAATACACA
>NC_069000.1:42282534-42284020 GCF_001194135.2 Octopus bimaculoides
TGAAAGCACGTTATAAAAATAAAACTACTGAACAATAATAATAATAATAATAATAATAATAATAATAATAATAATAATAATAATAATAATAATAATGATAATAATGATAATAATGATGATAATAATAACTGGTGGGAACACAAACTACCGCCAGTGCTCGAAAATGGTCCCATTTCACTCATCTGGAACTTCACCATTCAAACTGACAGGAAGACAGATGCAAATAGGTCAGACATGATATCGAAAGACTGTCTCAATCGACATAGAGGTATCTGTCAAGACTTACCAAACAAACTGAGCAAGTATAAAGATCTTGAAATAGAAATTAGTAAAATGTGGAACTTGAAGACTAAAACAATACCTGTTGTCATAGATGCCCTAGGAATGATAGCAAAGGGGGCTGATTGCTACCTAGCTCAGATTCCAGGAAACCCCAAAATGGCAGAAATTCAAAAGATAGTGCTTATATGAACTGGGGACAGTATCAGAAGTTATCAAGAGGCATATAAAGGAAATCGGAATAGAGTGCCCAGTTGAACTGTAACAAAACGTTTGCCTCCTTGGCACGGCCAGAATAATCAGGGAAATATTAGATAATTGAAAAGAACAGATAGCATGGCACCGTAGACTGCAGGCAGCAACCCCGCTACGCATGCAAGACTCCAGGAGTCCCAACAAAACCTCAGTTAATAATAATAGTAATAATAACTCCACATTTGAGTTACCATAATAATAATAATAATAATAATAATAATAATAATAATAATAATAATAATAGGGACCTTTTGAGCGGAATGGGCTACTCAACCTGAAGAAAATTCTAACTGGGCCCCACCTGCGAGGTCATGCGCTGTTTATCTTGATATGAGATCACCATGTCGCGCACATATGGTTGTGATGCATGTGCCCGGTCTACCCTTATCAGACGGGTAGTCATGATGGATATAATGGACTTTGTATATTTTACCCCAGTGTCACTTTGATGTTATGCACTGCTCTCTCACTCAATAATAATAATAGTAACGACGGGTGTCGCATTGTATTATTCTTCAGCAACTCAGAATCTATTTCAGGCCTATAAATATGTTGCCGATATTAAATATTCTTTTACATACCTCAGCTGTTAAGACGACGAACTAACGTCCTACGTGACGTTCTGCTTGCTTTATATTGTTGAAATTCAGTCTATCCGCTTTTTGATTTTTGTACTAATTTTAGTCTGTTTAATAATAACTCCACACTTCACTTTCGCAATCAAAAATGGTAGTTTTGCTTTCATCTGACGAGCGTGCTAATTACGCCATGAAACACTGAAATAATTATCTCGCAATAGATCTAAATATGTTTTAAACATTCAAATATAATTCTTGGATATAGTTTCACGTACTTAACTATTTGCTAATTTATCTGCGTGATGTCTCATATAGTTTGACTGTATCTTCTTTTATTACTATTTACTAGATTAACTGTCACTCGTAAACGAATA
>NC_069000.1:42289081-42289956 GCF_001194135.2 Octopus bimaculoides
TATATATATATATATATATGTATATATATACACGTTTGGGTTTTAAGTATAGTTTTAAATAAAAGCAATATAATATTAGACAAAAGTTGTTTTCCCAATACAATTTAGTTGAATGCATGTTCAGAAAGTTTTACAAAGAAAACGCTGATGGTGACTTCGAAGTTTCTAGTAGCTCGTCTTCGTCAGACTGGACTGTGCTGTATTTAGTTTCTTTTTCACTATATGTTCTCGTTGGTAAGTTGTTTATTTTGTGGGTAGAAGTATGTGATGTGACAAATAGGTGTGGTGCAGGTACGTCGGGGAAGTATACATATAGTAAAGGGGATACAGTTGACTAGGAGGGAAGTATGTGTCTGTGTGGGGTGTGGGTAAGTAGCAAGTTATTGTGGGGGATTTTGTCTGGTTTGATATCGAAATTGTATTATTGCTTATTCAAACGCGGAAGTAACCTTTTAGAAAGGTGTCTATCTATCTATCTATCTATCTATCTATCTGTCTATCTATCTATCTATCTGTCTATCTATCTATCTATCTGTCTGTCTGTCTTACTATCTATCTATATTTATATCTGATCAAATGTGCAGCTTATTATGAGCTAGTCTATTTATTTCTATTGAAGCGAATGTATGTATGAACATTCATATAACAATATGTGCCTGTAGTATCGTGTGAGAGTTTCTGTTAGAAGTGGATGAGGAAGGCAACAGACAGAAATACATAGGCCAATCAATTATAGACATAATGTCCTGTTTTCTTTGATCTTTTGAAACTCAGAGTTGGGGAACTAGAGAAAGAGATTTTACACCTGTGTGAATATGTTCAACACCCATGTGAAAATGCATACATGTGTGGCCATATATATATATATATATATA
>NC_069000.1:42290693-42291604 GCF_001194135.2 Octopus bimaculoides
AAGAGAAAGAGGATATCTATGGACAACCGCTTCGAAACTTCCAGCTTCTATATCCAGACTATGAATTCATATTCATACCAATAATAATCGGATCACTAGGTTTTGTTAGTAAATGCTTAAAGGAGAATCTGGATAAACTGGGATTTTCAGAAAGAGAGATCGACCGGCTAATTCGAACATTACAAGTTCAATCTGTGAGTGGAACAGTAATGATATGCAAAACTTTTCTCAAGTTCCAAATGTGAATTTGCCTGTGTTAACTACATCCCTAAGATGGAACCTTGTATCTTTGTTGGAAACCGGCTCCCTCCTCAGTGGAAGATTTATGATAATTAAAAAAAAATAGAAGAGACATACATACATAAATACATATTTACATACATATACACATACATGCGTACACACATGAATGCATGCAATCATTGATGTATTACTGCTCGTCCACCACCACCACCACCACCACTACTACAATTACAATCACTGCTAATAGCCGATGACTGTAGCCAATGAGCGGTCGAACGAGCTTGCTGTATACACACAGTTGGTCACAATAAACAATGCAACGCCATTTCCGTCTAGTTGGCAGCTCAAAGTCCATGTCCAGTAGTTCGGAGTTAATTGGATTGGTCATGCGTGACGGCAAATGTTCAGCAGAGAGGGGGAGGGGGAGGAAGAGAGGGAGGGTGGGGAATGTGCAGGTACAAACGCACCAGCGGACGTAGACACCCCTGTGTAAATATACAAACCTACACACACACACACACACGTGCATACACACACACACACATACATACATACATACATACATACACATAAGTACATCACATTTTACTCGTACATGTACGCTAAGGAAAAACACCAATAAACGTTTAGCAAACACATACACACACACTCTTACACACACACACATG
>NC_069000.1:42292121-42293973 GCF_001194135.2 Octopus bimaculoides
AGAGAGAGAGAGAGAGAGAGAGAGAGAGAGAGAGAGATAAGGAGAGAGAGAGAGAGATAAGGAGAGAGAGAGTAACAGACAGACAGACAGACAGACAGACAGACAGATAGATAGATAGATAGATAGATAGACATATATGTATTTATGGAGAGATGGATTTTATATGTATATGCACATACACACACACACATATGTAAAACAACTTAATTCCTGTATTCACATATATGAAATACAGACAAGCACACACACACACACACACACACACACACACACACACACACACACACACTTGTGTTTACTGTGTACGCTCACACCTATTCATACATCGTGTGGTAAGCAGACTCCTATTCACATCCCCAGCATCTGTAAATCCATCGACTTCGGTAACTCTAAAAAACAAAAAACAACATTCTGAACCGAAAGCCGTCAGAACACTCGTCCGTAATATAGTGTCTCTGCTGCTTACATCTATGAACTTTTCCCCGCTCCGCTCTCTCTCTCTCTCACTCATTTTCTCCTTCTCTCATTGTTTCTCTTTCTCTGTCATACACACATACTCACACATACACACACTCATACACTCTTCTTCGCTCTCTTCTACTTCTCTTTTTCTTTCTCCCCTTCCTCTCTCTCCCTCTCTTCCCTTTCTCTCTCTCTCTCTCTCTCTTTCTCTTTCTATCGCACACTCATTCACGCCTACACGCTTCCTCACTCTCCTTCTCCAGTTGTTTCTGTCTTTCTCACCTGCCTCTCTCTCCCTCTTTTCCTTCTCTGTCCCTCTCTCTCCCTCTCACTGCCTCTTTTCCCTCCTCTCTCTCTCTCTCTCTCTTTCTCTCTCCATCACACACACACGCCTACATACGTGACTAAGTACGTGATTTATATTTTAAATAGAATAAACCTAAAAATAAACCATAGCTGGCCTCTGTGACACAGGCATATTTATGTGCTCTATAAATTAATTAGAACTAGTAATCGCATATTTATACTCAGATCATCTGGACAGATTCAAACGCAAAATATGCTAATCGTTGTAGTGACCGTCACAGAAGAATAACTCTCTTTTGCGACGACAGTATGCTCAACACACTTGGTTCGTTGGAACACGGCATTCTGGGACACCTGTGTTTCGATATGCTGTGTCCCGTCAGCCAGAAACACCCGGATCTTTGAGCCTAAACCAAGCCGCTGGCTGTTCTTATACTTTTAGCGAACAAACTGTTTGCTAATCACTGCTTATGTCTGCCAACCAATAGAAAAAAATTGTATTTGCAGCACGTACAACGAGATCTAGAACGATTATTCGCATATTTATTCTTAATACGTTTAGGCAGGTTCAGACGCAAAATATGCCGGTCGCTGTGGTGTACGTCTTAGGAGAATAACTTCTTTCTTTTACGATGATATTGTGTTCAACACACACGGCTGTACTCGGTACAAATAACGATCTTAGATGACTGTTATATTTGGGGGATGGTCAGTTTTTGCCAAATAACCACATGCACTATATACAGGTTCTTCACTTCTGCAAAAAGACAGATTGGGCTAAACAGAACAGGAGGAGACACATGGCATGGAAAGTTGCTGAAGAGGTCGCAGAATATCTCTTTCTCTTTTTTCTCTTTTTACTTGTTTCAGTCATTTGACTGCGGCCATGCTGGAGCACCGCCTTTAGTCGAGCAAATCGACCCCAAGACTTATTCTTTGGATGCCTAGTACTTATTCTATCGGTTTCTTTTGCCGAACCGCTAAGTTACGGGGACCTAAACACACCACCATCGGTTGTCAAGCGATGGTGGTGTGTTTAGGGGGGACACAGACACACACACACACACACACACACACACACACA
>NC_069000.1:42294743-42297084 GCF_001194135.2 Octopus bimaculoides
TTTTGTTGTTGTTGTGGTTGTACTTTATACTGCCGTTCATGTTTACCAACCGACGTACACGTACACAAAAGTCCTCTCATTTCATAACTTCATTCGGAAAAACAATATAGTAACAATTCAACAACGACAACAACAACAATAATAAAAATAATGATAATAATAATAATAATAATAATAATAATAATAATAATAATAATAGTAATAGTAATAGTAATAATAATAATAGTAGTAGTAATAATGAGGATGGTGATGATAATAGTAATAATAATAATATCATTATTATTATTAATATCATTATCATTATTGTTATCATCATCGTCATCATCATCATCATTATTATAGTAAAAGTACTTAGGATGATGATGATGATGATGATGATGATAAAAGTAAGCAGCAACAAAAATGAGAGGGAAAATGAGTAACAAACACAATGACAACTCAAATAGCAATAATAATAATAATAATAATAATAATAATAATAATAATAATAATAATAATAATAATAATAATGATGATGATGATGATGATAATAATAATGATGATAATAATAATAATAATAATAATAGTAATAATAATAATAATAATAATAATAATAATAATAATAATAATAATAATAATAATAATAATAATAATAATAAAGGGGCAGGTAATTGTTTGGCGTTTCTTTGTACTTATTGATCGTAATGTTCTCATAGTAGATAGAATTGGTTGACTGGTGCGAATGTATGTGAATGAGACAGACAGACAGACATATAGGAGCGAGAGAGAGGCGAGGAGATAGATTTTTAAACTTAATGTCAGGTATACCGTATATTTACGCATTTCTGAGTATATTAGTATGCACATGTGTGTGTGTGTGTGTGTGTGTGTGTGTGTGTGTGTGTGTGTGTGTTATCGAGTGAATTTAAACACTCCTACATAGAAACATAAATGAGATTGGAAACAAGGAACTTTTTTGAGTAGAGGCATACATACATACATATATACATACATATATACATACCTCTCTTTATATCTGTTTATCGATCTATCGATCTATTTAACTTATTGTATCAATTCTTTTATATAACTTTCTGTCGGTATATCTATTTACCTGTTAAGCTCCCTATACGTTGGCATATCTAATTACCTATTTGGATACCTACTTATCTAGCTAGCTATCAAACTAACTATCGATCTATCGACCTAGATATCTATCTAGTTATCGCTTTGCCTGTTTATCTATCTATCTACATTCCTATCTATCTTTTCGTATCTGTCTCCTTTTTTTTTTAACTTATCTAACTATCCATATATTTATTAGTCTATTTACACATGTACACAGACATGGAGGAAGTAAACAGACAACTTTAATTTTCAAAATGTCTGATCTAAGCGTCTTAATATGCTTTCAACGTTGTAGAATTTACAATGTAATTATTCTTTTTCATTTCAGGTGCCAATATATTAAACATTTGCGAAGAGTAACCATACCACGCGCAAAAAATTCAGCAGAACTGTCAGATTTTCAAAGAGGTCGTATTTTTGGGCAATCTGAGCCTGGTCTTAGCCAGCGAAAAAAATTGCCGAAAATCTTCAAATTCCTCTTGCTACTGTTAATAGAATTATAGTGCGATTCAAAAGCCAAGGAAAAGAATCAACCGATTCTCGTCCCGTCCGACCTGGGCCCTCGGAAAGGAAGCTTCGCTGTTTGAAGAGAATTGTGGAAAACGAACCCCGTTCGAAGGCTTCTGACATTGCAAAACAGCTAGAAGTTAGTCCAAGAACGAGTGTTACATATCTGCATAAGCTTGGGTATTTTGCACGAGCAGCCAGAAGAAAGCCTCTCCTTCAACCAATTAATATCAAATAAAAGATTCTGAAGATTAAAGGTGTCTATTTACTTCCTGCATGTCTGTGTATATCGTTTCCTGCCTTTCTATCTATCAATGTCTCCATCTGGCTTCCTAGCTATCACTCCAGCTCTTTACCTGTGGATTTACCTATCTTTCCAAATATCTCTGTCTCTAACTATTTATCTACTAACTTACCTTTCAAGGCCGAGGAAGGGCGAATGGCACCGCGAGTGTCGCGCTGCTCTTCGGCAACTCCAACAACCCGGGTCAACCTTGAGCGACTGCATCACAACTAACGCATTCTATAGTGGATTAGTGGAGGGAAGGTACGACGACGATCTCGGGGCGAACCTGGGCGTCGACGAGGAATACCTGACCCGCCTGTTTAAGACGACCTTCGGGCCGGGACCTATGGACAACTTCCAGAGATCCCTGGCCTGGCAGTGCTATCGAGAAGCACTACCCGTTCGGGATAAGCTCTACAGGCATGGCTCGAGAAACACGGG
>NC_069000.1:42297673-42298330 GCF_001194135.2 Octopus bimaculoides
TCTTCAATGAGAATATTGACCAAGGTTACCGTGGTCTTTTCCGTGGGCTTTTCCTTCCACGGCTAAACCTAAACTGTCCTCCCCTCTTTTTACACGAGAACATTACTGTGTGATACACGATCCCTATTGATCGGCCTTTCCTTTTCTCTTTTTTTTTCGATCCCTTTTGATCGAACTGCTCCTTTTTCCCTTCCTACGATCCCTTTTGATCGACACCACCAATTTTTTTTTTTTTCTTTTTTTTTTTCCTTCCTTCCCCCTCCCAAAAAGAAAAGCTCTACATTGTATTTGTCCCATCTTCGTTGAGCCCTGTGTGGCTAATAAAAGAAATGTATCTCTCTACAAACCTATTAACCTCTCTCTCTGAATCTATTTATGTCTATCTATCTATTTATCTGTCTATCTATCCATCTTCCTCTTTATTATCTCTCTCTCACTCCCACTTCCACTCTCTTTCTCCCTCTGTCCCCTTCTCTCTCTCTCTCTCTTTCTCTCTCTCCCTCTGAATCTACCTGTCTTTCTATCTATCTGTCGCTCTACCCATCTTTCTCATTATTATCTCTCTCTCTCTCTCACTCACTCTTTCTGTCTCTCTCCCCTTTTCTCTCTCTCTCTCTCTCTCTCTCTCTCTCTCTCTCTCTCTCTCTCTCTCTCTCT
>NC_069000.1:42299536-42300112 GCF_001194135.2 Octopus bimaculoides
GAGGTTACAATGGCCTCGATTTCAAAAACAATAATACTCCGCTCAATGTTTCACAGTGATCAGTTGCTTTCTGCATCATCATCATCATCGTCATCATCATCATCACCATCATCATCACCATCGTCGTCATCATCATCATCATCATCATCGTCATCATCATCATCATCGTCGTCATCGTCATCACCATCGTCATCAACATCGTCATCATTATCATCATCATTATCATCGTCATCATCATCATCGTCACCATCATCATCATCGTCATCATCATCATCGTCATCGTCCCCATCATCATCATCATCATCGTCGTCATCATCATCGTCATCACCATCAACATGATCATCATCAACATCATCATCATCATCACCATAGTCCTCATCATCGTCATCATCATAACCATCATCATCTTTTTTACATTTCGTGAAAGAAAACACTGATTGCTCAGTTGTGCAACACTGGATGGAGCTAATGCAGCGTGGTGAACAACACCAACAATAACAACAACAGCAACAACAACTACGACTTCTACAATTATTATTATTATTATTATTATTATTATTATTATTATTACTATTA
>NC_069000.1:42306058-42307510 GCF_001194135.2 Octopus bimaculoides
ATATATATATATATAGAGAGAGAGAGAGAGAGAGAGAGAGAGAGAGAGAGATGTATGTCGTTTATGTGTTTATGTACTTATTTTTGCTTTTGCAAACATCTATGTTGAGTTTTATTTTAAATATCATTATCATCATCATCATCATCATCATTATTATTATTATTATTATTATTCATATACACTCAACAGATTAGACTGTTGGAAATGAAAAGAATCCTAACATCGTGCTACAAGTAGCCTTAGACGCCAAGCACCCTCTTATTGGGTTACAGCAAGTAACCTTAGATGCCAAGAACCCTCCTAATGACACTGTTTTCTGGAGCTTTACGAAACAGGGTTTTATGCCTATTTCCTCTATCCATCTGTCCAGATCTTTAGGGATAGTTCTCAATGCACCTATAATTACTGGGATACATTTTACCCGCACTTTCCATAGTCTCTGTAATTCAATAGCTAGGTCCGGGTACTTTGCTACTTTTTCTATACCTCTCATGTTAATCTTTTCATCATTTGGGACTGTAAAGTCAATTATCTGGCACATTCTATTCTCTTTATCTACAACTACTAAATCAGGCCTTCTAGCTTCTATTATTGTCAGTCTCAATGTTAAAGTCCCACAACACTTTATATTTCTTACATTCTATTACTTTACTAGGTTCGTATTCATACCATTTATCAGTATGTTCAAATCCTAGCTTTCTACAATAGCTCCCAGTGGATTACCCTCTCTAGGTTGTCATGTCTTTTCTTGTATTTTTTCTCTGCCAGCATGCTACAATCACTTACTATGCGCGTAACGCTTTCCTCTTTTGATTTGCATAATCTACACTGGGAATTTACTTGGTTCTTGTTTGTCCAATTAGTCCATAACGCTTGATCTTGTGCATCTACTAACAAATTTTCTGTCTCCCTCTTCAGCTTTCCTTTCTGCAACTATAACCATGTCTCATTACTACTATTTGCTGAACCTATCTTTGCGAATCCACCATAAAATGCGTTCTCCTGCCAGTCAGACTTAGCTCCTCCCCCAAAATTTCAGGCCTTGTGCCTATAGTAGAAAGGATTATTTTTATTTTTATTTTTATTATTTTTATTATTATTATTATTATTATTATTATTGAGTAAGAAAACAGCACAAGCCATCAATCTAGCGCTGGGGTACAAATATATGAAGCCAAATATACCAATCACGACTACCCGTCTGATAAGGGTACACGAGGCACATGCATTGCAACTATATGTGCGCGACATGGTGATCTCATATCATGATACACAGCGCATGACCATGTAGGTGGGTCCCAGTTAGAATTTTCTTCAGGTCAAGTAGCCCATTCTGCTCAAAAGGTCCCTGAATAAGGTTTGCATAAAGATGGTGAACGAAACACCCATATTTTTGAGGTTAATTATTCCAACCTCCAAAGAATTCCTCTCAACCCATGGCTATGATCCCCC
>NC_069000.1:42309575-42311852 GCF_001194135.2 Octopus bimaculoides
TATATATATATATATATATATGTGTGTGTGTGTGTGTGTGTGTGTGTGTTAGTGTGTATGTGTGTATACATGCATATAGATGATGTTTATACATATACATACATATAAAGATATATACATATATATACATACATATACATACATATACATACATATATATATATATATATAATTATATATATTTTTATGTATGTGTATATATATACTTGTGTGTGTATATATATACACACACACGCATATATACATACATATATATATGTATATATACATATATATGTGTGTGTGTGTGTGTGTGTGTGTGTATGTATGTATGTATGTATGTATGTATGTATGTATGTATGTATGTATGAATTTCTTCGTAACATCCAGTCATACGAGCCATCATGGGTTCTGTAGGTGGTAGCATCGTGTGCCAAAAATAGCGACCAAATCTACCGCAGATCCCACCATACAGAATAAATAATCATATACAGGAATAGTCGTTTTGCACAATTCTTTTCTAGATCTGCTCTGCCTGAAAAGAACAATAAACCTGAAAGTCAAGTCTCTGACGCTTTTTGATCATAGATCAGCTGGAGAAGATCTCGCCTGGGGTAACCCGCCCACAACAACAACATCTATGTATAGGGTGAGTTAAATATACGGTACCCAAAAAGGATTTTTAGTTATCATCAAGCGATCTTGGTCCCTGGTGAAGAAAGGCTAAAAGATTTGGGTCTTTGTAAGCAACTGGTGTTTATTTTATTGTTCAAAAGGGTCAATCGAACATAGATCGTAAGGGACGTTACGAATAACCCCTAAAATTTTGCAGTCTATTTTTTATTTTGTTGTTGTAGCCAATGTTTAGCCCCTGGTCAGTCTCTGGTCGAGCGAACCCATAATCAAAGGTGCTTTCTCTAACAGGCACTCCGTCGGTTGCGACGACGAGGGTCCCAGTTGATCCGACCAACCGAACAGCCTGCTCGTGAAATTAACGCCCAACTGGCTGAGTACTCCACAAACATGCGTAGCCTTGACGTAGTTCACAAGAAGATTCAGTGTAACACGGAACGTAACAAGACCGGCCCTGATGAATTACTGGTACAACTCATTTTTGCCAGCTGTGGGGACTGGAGCAATGTGAAATAAAGTGTCTTGCTCAAGGACGCAACGTCCTTAAGATCGAGAGCCGTAACCCAAGCCACTAAGCCACGTGATTTTACTGCATTATTTTGCATGCATTATTATGTATGTGTATATGCTTGTGTGTCTGTTTGTCCCCCCCCCCCCAACATTGTTCGACTAAAGGCGGTGCTCCAGCATGGCCTCAGTCAAATGACTGAAACAAGTAAAAGTGTAAAAGTATTTAAAAAAAGTGTATAAGAACTGAGATCGGTTCGCTCAACTAAAATTCTTCAACGTGGAGCCCCAGCATGGGCACAGTCAAATGACCAAAACAAATAAACGATAAGAAGGATAAAAATAAAATAAAAAGCAAAATATTCTACAACCTCCATCACCTGCGGTCCCACAGCTGTTATTCTGTCCAAGTGAAGTTGCTCCAGAATGGCGAAACTTCGTGGAATGATTTCTCCAACCTCTGGGACGTTGCACCTGTCATTGTATGAAACACTCACAGAAACATTCCAAGATCGCATTCAGCGGAAGATCACTCGACTGATTCTCACACACAAACACACTCATATTCGCAAACACCTCTTTATCTTCTTACACTGCTACTACAACGGCTTCTGCTCTACAGAGCTAGTTAGTATTATCTCACCGCCATTCAAATACCCTCTATTCGCTCGTCTCACTTCCTCTCCTGTTGTGTGCAGTCCCTAAGGTCTCCTGTAACCACAACGTTCAGCCGTTTCGAATGACGTATCGCTGGGTGACCAGGGTGTGAGGACAGCACAGGACGGTCACGTTCGCTTAACTTATATATGTTACTGTTGTCAGACGTCTCTCACATTTAAAGGAACATTCGGCAGATTTGGCTTCTGTAAAGGGAACCAAAACCCTCTCCGTTCTTTCCAAAGCGTTGGCCCTTTCCATACACATGTATTCAATTGCATTCGTCAACTTATAACTTGATGTTCACCACACTTATAACTTGATGCAAACTTCTTTATAACCAAGGGCCACATTTTATGATGATTTTTTTTATAGAAAACGCTTATTAAGATCTGTCTACTTAATTTGTGGATTATATTAAACTAATAACAAATTCATTTTTTTAATTTTCAGTTCCCAATTTAATATATATATATATATATATACATATATATATATATA
>NC_069000.1:42312403-42313429 GCF_001194135.2 Octopus bimaculoides
AGATAGACAGACAGATAGACAGACAGAGACAGACAGATAGACAGACAGATAGACAGACAGAGACAGACAGACAGACAGAGACAGACAGAGACAGACACAGACAGACAGACAGACAGACAGACAGCCAGAGACAGACAAACAGACAAACAGATAGACAGACAAACAAACAGACAGACAGACAGACAGAGACAGAGACAGACAGACAGACAGACAGAGACAGAGACAGAGAGACAGAAAGAGGGCAGATAGTTATATAACGATATAGATTATTTAACTTGGTAATTATATGCACATTTTACACCGCAAGGCTTATAGAATTTATAAACGCATTTTACAGGGACCCTGGAGAATGCGCAGAACGCGGGCTGAGATCTGTTGCTTCAGAGGTTAAAAAGAGGAAGGTTTAGAGACGACATTGAGACCATCCGAAGAAGTGAAACTTTTTAATTAGACTACGTGCTCGTTAACCACTAATTATTATTATAATTGAAATATACACGCAGATCTCCACCCTGGTGCATATGTATGCGTGTGTGTATGTGTGTGTGTGTGTGTGTGAGTGTGTGTGTGTGTGTAAACAAACACACACGCGCGTACCGCATGTTATACACATGGAGAATCTGATACACCAACATACATACATCATCGTACGCTCGTGAGAACACAAGCACACATGCATAAAATACAAACACATACACACACGCGCGTACACACACACACACACACACACACACACACATGCACATACACACTCATTATTGTGCACACATGGAAAGATACGAACTCACAAACAAACAAATATGCAACACACACACACACACACACACACGCGTGCGTGTAAACATACTCATCATTTTATACTTTCATAAACAAACACGAACGTATAAACACACACACATACACACACGCACATGCACAGAGAGGCACCGTTGTGCACACAATATCACACACATATACACACATAAACTAACTATTGTACACTTTTTAAAACGAACTCAGAGACACGCGAACGAGCACACACACACA
>NC_069000.1:42314796-42315076 GCF_001194135.2 Octopus bimaculoides
TTCTTCTTCTTAGATTTCTTCCCCTCCGCTTCCGTCTTCCTTTTCTTCTTCTTCTTCTTCTTCTTCTTCTTCTTCTTCTTCTTCTTCTTCTTCTTCTTCTTCTTCTTCTCCGTTCTCCTCTTTCTTTTTCTTTTTTCTTCTTCTTTTCTCCTTTTTCGTTTTCTAATTTATTTATTTCTTTATATACTTATTTAGTTTCGTTCTTCTCCTCGACTTCAACTCCTCTTTCGTCTCTTCTTCTTCTTCTTCTTCTTCTTCTTCTTCTTCTTCTTCTACTACT
>NC_069000.1:42315086-42315884 GCF_001194135.2 Octopus bimaculoides
CTACTTCTTCTTCTTCTTCTTCTTCTTCTTCTTCTTCTTCTTCTTCTTATCTACCGAACTTTCTTCTCATTCTCCTTCTTCAATCTCTTCTCTTTATAATTATTATTACTTCTTTCTCATTCACTTCCTTCTCCTCCTCCTTCGCCTCCTACTTATTCCTTCAATCCCTCTTTCTATTTCTTCCTTTATCGTCAGTCATTCTCTTTCTCTTTTCCTCTACTACTACGACCACCACGACCACCACGACGATTATCCGCTACAATCTTCTGTACAACATTAACATTATTCTCTCTCGTAGTTGTCTCCCCCTCTTCCTATCTCTACCATTCTCTTTCTCCCTCACTTCCTCTCTCTTTTTATCTTTCTGCTCCTCCTCTCTCTCTCTCTATCTCTCTCTCTCTCTATCTCTCTCTCTCTCTATCTCTCTCTTTACTTCTCTCTCGTATTGCCTTTCTTTTTCTCTCCCTCGACTCGGATCCTCCACTCATATAATTTATTTATTTTTCAAACATATACAACTCATTATATACGCCACATATATTTCCCCCACCTCTCTCTCTCTCTCTCTCTCTCTCTCTCTCTCTCTCTCTCTCTCTCTCTCGCTTCTTCCTTCACCTCCCCCTCTCTCTGTCCCTCTATATCTCTCACCATCGCTTTCATTCCCCTGCTCCCCCTATTCCCCTTTGATTTTACTTCAGTTGCTATTTTCCCTCCGTCGGCCATGCCGCATGTGTATGCGTGCGCGCGCACGTGCGTATATTGTACGCTTCAATATATTTATGCAAAATATACATATAC
>NC_069000.1:42317837-42318391 GCF_001194135.2 Octopus bimaculoides
GACAGACTGACAGACAGATAGACAGATAGATAGATAGATAGATAGATAGATAGATAGATAGATAGATAGATAGATAGACAGATAGATAGATAGATAGATAGATAGATAGATAGATAGATAGTTAGATAGAGAGATACCGAGAGAGGGAAAGAGAGAGAGAGAGACAGACATACAGACAGACAGACATACATACATACAGACAGACAGACAGACAGACAGACAGACAGACAGACAGACAGACAGACAGACAGACAGGCAGATCCGTAAATATGCCTGTACGTCTGTATTGTCCGTTGGTAGCTTTTCTCTTCATTTTTATCTAAATTATGTTTTTGCACCTCTCCCTTTTTCCCATCCCTTTCTCTCTCTCTCTCTCTCTCTCTCTCTCTCTCTCTCTCTCTTACTCTGTCCCTTTCTCTCTCACTCTTTCTCTCTCTCTGTCCCTATTTTTGTTCCCCTATGAACATCTCTCCTTCTTTACTTTTTTTTTTCTTTTTTGCACCTGGTACATCGCTCTGTGGCTCCACCGGCCAATTTCTCTGATAAATATCATC
>NC_069000.1:42318401-42320578 GCF_001194135.2 Octopus bimaculoides
TGACTGGTACTTTATTTTATTGACAACAAAAGCATGAAAGGCAAAGTTGACTTCGTCGTGATTCGAACTCAGAATGTAGAGAACCGGAACAAATGTTGCAGAGCTTATTTTTCCGGTATTTCAACAATTCTGTTAGTCCATCGCTCTTCCATAATGACTCCTGATATTGGCACAAGGCCAGCAATTTCGGCAGGCGGGTTAGACACCGGAAGGAGTGGAATAAAAGACAAAATCGACCTCGGTGGAATTTGAACTTAGAATGTAGAGAACCAGAACAAACATTGATTTCAAATTTTGTCACAACACCAGCAATTTCGGAGGGACTTATTTTATCGACCCCGAAAGGATGAAAGGCAATGTCGACCTCGGTGAAATTTGAAATCACAATGTATATACGGACAAAATGCCGCGAAGCTTTTTGCTCTCCGTGCTAACGATCTTGGTAGCTCACCGCGATAACCGGAGCAAATATTGTAACGTATTTTTCCCAACACTCTAACGATTCTGTCAGCTCACCACCTTTGAAGATAATGTTGTTGTTTTTATAATTATTATTTTTATTTGGGTACAAGAGCAGCAATTGTAAGAGGTGGAAGTTTATCGATTACATCAACCTCACTGCTTTCATTTTATCCTCACTCGGATTTGAACTCGTTAATATTGCAGAATATAAAATATACTGAACAAAACCAATTAAATCTTGTTATTTTGATCTCCGTTACGTATTGTTATAACTACATTTCCTCTCTTTACGCAAGAGTCTCTTTCTCTCTTACCGTAATTTTCTTCATTAAACACTACATTATCTTCCCTTCTTTCTACCCCAGACTTGTAACCCTTTGGCATTAACACCCCGCTCTTTTTTTTTTTTTTTTGGCAAATACTGACCTACAGATATCCGAACCGAATATTAACGGCATTAATTTGTCAAGTCTTGGGGGAACAATAACTGTCACAGCTATTTTTCCGCTTCATCTGACTAACTTCTGAACAATGAAATATGGTGTCTTCTTTGTCTTGTTTATATATATAAAAAATATTGCTCACAATAAAAACTAACAGACGATGTTATGACATTTGTATAAATCAGTTTGAAATGAAACCAACGTTAAACACTTCAACCGTGACCATCGATACAAATAAAAGCAGTCATCGCAGTCAATATTTACGAGGAATATCGCAGCGGGATTTTAATGCGATTACCTGTAGAGTATTTACGCCATCAGCGTCAGGAATAGAATTTTCTGAAAAGTTTAACCCCAGCAAAATGGGTTTCTTCGTTTGAGTGGCCCAGCCCCTAATAAAAAACGAACGCTACAAGGAATAAAATAGCGGAAAGGTTAGTACCCATGTGTGATACACAAATATTGCCGAGCCATTTTATACCCGAAAAACACATATGTATGTACGTATGTATGTATGTATGTATGTATGTATGTATGTATGTATGTTTGGCTCCAATCTCCTGTGGCCACTGAAATGGTTGAGTATATAAGCAGATTGGCAGCTTGTTTCTCTGGAATTCGTCAAATTATTTTAGACGCCTCTGATGGGAGTTCAATGAGTTTCGAAAATCGATTCAGGCTGTTCATCATTTTTCAGACTTAGGAGAAACAACTAAATTAGCACTAGTTATAAATTTACTGTATAGGTTACACACACACACACACACACACACACACACACACACACACACACACACACACACACACACACACACACGCACACACACACACACACACATACACACACACACATATTTATATATACACCCGCACATATATATAATATATATTTCTAATACATGTGTGTGCATGTGTCCTGGTGTCTGTGTTTGTCTCCACTCTCTCTACAGCGTGACAACCGGTGTTGGGTTGTTTACGTCCCCGTAATGTAGGAATTCGACAAAAAGAGACCGCTAGAAGAAGAACCAGACTTTAAAAATAATGATTAAGTACTGGGGTTGATTTGCTTGACGACTTGACCCTTCGAGGAGGTACCCCAGCATGGCCGCAGTCCAATGATTGAAATAAGTAAAAGATAGAACTTCAGGATGCATAATATTAAGGTTTAGATTTCTGTAACTGATTAAATAGAGGGCGCCAGGCACAAAAGTACTTTTGACTAGATTAAACTGAGAAGATGCCTGTGGGGTAGCATTGAGAAGGAGAATACGA
>NC_069000.1:42320805-42323239 GCF_001194135.2 Octopus bimaculoides
AGAGAGAGAGAGAGAGAGAGAGAGAGAGAGAGAGAGAGAGAGAGAGAGAGAGAGAGAGAAATAATGTTGTAAAGAAGGAGCTGGTTTCTGACAAAGTTTAAAAGCTTCATCTTAGGAATGTCGAGAACAAAAACGATTTCACATTCTGAACTTGAGAAAAGTCTTGCATATTTTCACTGTTCCGCTTGCAATTTACATTTGTAACGCGTGCTTTAAGTGGTTGATTCCTTTTTCTGAACACGTTAGCTTTTCCAGCTCATCATCATCATCATCATCATCATAAGCATCATCATCATCATCATCGTCGTCATCATCATCAGCTTCTTATTCATCCTCGTCATCATCATTATCGTCATCATCATCATCATCATCATCATCATAAGCACCATAAGCATCATCATCATCATCATCGTCATCATCATCATCATCATCATCATCATCATCATCATCAACATAGTCGCCACCTCCGCCACCGTAATATTATGAAATATCTCTAAACTATACAATACATTGTTCTACGTCATTAAGTTTCAATATAATTGTGGTGAATGGGAACCGATTGATTTTTGCTAGCATTGCAATTGTCTTCATCGCGATCATTGCTGTAGTCAACATCAGCATCATCATCATCATCATCATCGACATCGTCATCATCATCATCATCATCATCATCACCATCATCACCATCACCATCAACATCGACATCATCATTATCATCATCATCGTCATTATCATCATCATCGACATCACCATCATCACCATCATCATCAACATCGACATCATCATCATCACCATCACCACACCACTATCATCATCATCATTATCATCAGTAGAACTAGCAGCAGCACCAACAACAACATCAATATCATCCCATTCTTCATCGTTGTGGTCTTCATCATTGCCATCGTCATCGTCATCATCGTTGTCATCATCGTCATCACCTTCACGACCATCACCACTACCACCACCACCATCACCATCATCATCATCATCATCATCATCATCATCATCATCATCACCAACAACAACAACAACAGCATCACTATTAGCTTTATCATCATAAAAGTCTGTTGTGTGTGCGTGCGTGTGTACATGCGGAGGGGGTTGTCTTATCCCGGACAGTTTCACCTCTAGGAGTGATTCCAGGTCCTCTACCACACAAGCTACCATCCACGTAGCTTTTAAATATTTAATTTACTCGCGAATGTTTTAATGTTTTCCACTGCTTATTTTACTCGTGTATATATTAATATTTTGACAGTTATTTCTAGCAACTCCTGTTGGTTTGCTCGTAGCTTTTAAATATTTAATTTACTCACGAATCTTTTAATGTCTTTCACTGTTTATTGTAACTAGTTTAATGTTCTGACGTGCCGTTGCCCCTCGCATCCTTTCCCCGCTACTGTGACAGATGATCAAAATGCTTAGCGTCATTTCGTCTGTCTTTACATCCTGAGTTCAACGCCGAGGTTGATTTCCCCACTCAATAAGTACCAGTTGAACATCGGGATCTACCTAATCGATTTACCCGTCCCCCGTGATTGCTGGCCTTGTGCCAAAAACGTGAAAGCATTATCATACATGTGTTTGTTTTGATATTAAGATTGACAACAACCGACCTTGTTTATAAAAAATTTTGAACATGGGTTTGCACCCCCTAAGCAATTTTCGTCCCTGCTCTTATGGTAGGGGACAGCTTTAAAAATTGCTTCTTCGGTCATATCTGTTGTGTCGGAAGACGGATATCACAAAACTATCCAACTCTACGAGCCCAATTGGTTTGGGTGAAGCATGTTACGACGTCACGGTAAATTTCCTTTGAATGTTTTTAGTTTCGCGATAGTTTGCCTCTGAAAAAAAAAACGTACGCAGCGTGTACGCTGTAAGTAATAGCGTGGGTAATAACACCTTAATAAGGTTGTGCCTATAATAGTTGGTACTTTGAGAACTGTAAGCAAAGATATAGACAAATGGTTGAAGGAGATGTTATGTCCTGTAGAGCTTTTATATAAAGTTTGCGTCTTGAAAACAGGAAAGATTATCAGGAGGGTTCTAAGCACTTGAAAAACTATTGAAAGCAAGTGGATACCTTAGGTTACAAGTAGTAACCCGCTGCCCACATAAACCCTACCAGAAATAAGACCGAACCTGAGTCAAATAAATAATAATAGTAAAAATAATAATAATAATAATAATAATAATAATAATAATAATAATAATAATAATAAATGCCCGGATGCAGTACCAGGCAGTGGCTCTCATAGCTTCTGATCTTAATTGATTGGAAGTGTTATCATGTACATTGTTTTGTCTTGGTATAAAAGATGGGCTACAGCAAATATTCTGCTCAATACCACAGATTTGCTTGTCAGTTGTTTGACCTTAACCAGTTGAGCATGTCCCTTGGTGGCTGAAGATATGTGCATCTCTACCC
>NC_069000.1:42323395-42325316 GCF_001194135.2 Octopus bimaculoides
CATGGGTGTTTTGCTCAACATCCTTAAACAACCTTTATTCAGGAACCTTTTGAGCGGGATGGGCTACTCGACCTGAAGAAAATTCTAACTTGGCCCCCACCTGCGAGGTTATGCGCTGTTTATCTTGATATGAGATCACCATGTCGTGCACATATGGTTGTGATGCATGTGCCTGGTGTACCCTTATCAGACGGGTAGTCATGATGGGTATACTGGGCTTCGTATATTTTACCCCAGTATCACTTTGATGGCATGCACTGCTCTCTCACACAATAATAATAATAATAATAATAATAATAATAATAATAATAATAATAATAATAATAATAATAATAATAATAATAATTTTTTATTTGCCACCAGGGCCGAACACAAAACATGGAGGACGATACACAGACGAGGGACAGTGAGGTTAAACGTGTAAACAGCTAAATAGCACAACGATTAACAAAGAGATTAAATGAACAATAGTTTTAATGATAATGATGTGTATGAACGTATGAGGTGTAGGAATATTTACAGGTGAAATTTTATACACAGAAGACAGAAAAACGCGTACAAACAACAACACAATTATACAAAAAGTATAGATAACGGATACATCTATATATATATACATATACAAAAAGTATAGATAACGGATACATCTATATATATATATATATACATATACAAAAAGTATAGATAACGGATACATCTATATATATATATATACATATACAAAAAGTATAGATAACGGATACATCTATATATATATACATGTAACTTTACGGCATAAGTCACATTTAGCATAAATAAACGGTCAACAAGTGTGGAAAATTATGAACAACTTTGAAGCGAGATCCGTTTGTTGAATAGTTCAACGTAGTGCTTTGTTCTGTGTAGGAATCATGCTGTTAAGACTAATCTTTGAATTGTCTCATAACAACAACAACAACAACAACAACAATAATAATAATAATAATAATAATAATAATAATAATAATAATAATGAGTACATCATTATAGATATGGCTGCCTGCTGACACGAATGTAGCGGTTATAGAACAAGATAAAATGAGAAACATACCAAGATTTTTGCAAGGGAAATGCGAAAACTGTGAAGGGCCTCTGCAAAAGTAATCTAAGTAGTTAGTTGAAGGTACCTGAGGTGCCAACAGACCTGGTGGTTTTTTAAAATGAGATCAGTGTAACTACGAGAATCGCATCAATGTAGAAATCTATTCTACTTGTTTGGAACAGAAATGATTGTTCGAAAAGTCCTCGATATTTAAGGAAATTATTTTAAAAATCGAACATACATACAGAAGGTGTGTATGTGTGTGTGTCGTTAGTTCGTGGATCGGTTGCGTTTTTTAGGCGTAAGAGAATATCTTCTCAATGCGCTTGGTGCTGAGAGTAAGTGATAGGCAAGCGCAAGCGAGAAACTTACTTTCGGGTGTTTTAAACACCAAGTGCATTTAGTAGATATTCTCTTATGCCTAAAAAAAAAAAAGCAGCCGTTCCACGAACTAACGACACACACACACCTTGTGTTTGTGTGTTCGATTTTGTTTATAAACCTTGAGCTGCTTCTAATTCATATTCGAATCTAAGGAAATTAGTTGAAATCCGGTGTCAAGGACATCGATTACAATCTTCCATAAACAAACTTGCCCGGACTTGTGCCTGGGAGGGCAACTTTCTGGGTGCAATCCCATGGTCAGTCATGATCGAAGGGGGTCTCAGCATATATATATATATATATATATAAATGTTAGTCATGATATCTGTGTATACATATGGAGTAATTTATCCCATGTTCATGCCTCTTGTAGTATGCGTGTGTCTACGTACATGAAGAAACAGACACAGACACATACACACACACACACACACACACACACACACACACACACACACACACACACACACACACACA
>NC_069000.1:42325612-42326647 GCF_001194135.2 Octopus bimaculoides
CAGCATAATTTATTTGAATATAAAAGATTACGCGAGTGCTTATGTATCACTTTTCCATATTTACACGTGTTTCAGTGTGTCGGTAGCTACAGATACATGAGTGACTGACACAGAGACATACAGGCACAGAGAGAGGGCAAGAGAGAGAGAGAGAGAGAGAGAGAGAGAGAGACAGAGACAGAGACAGACAGACAGACAGACAGACAGACAGACAGACAGACAGACAGGCAAACAGACAGACAGACAGACTGACTGACAGACATATTGGTTCCCTTTTCCTGAAGTAATTCTCTCTACGGATAATGATCATTTTCTTAATATGAAACTCACGTCATGTTTCATCAATGATTCGCTAAATTAAATACTACATATCGATCTAAATCGTTTCTTCGTTAGAATTCACTTTCTTTTTTTATTTCATTTCTTTCTTCCTTTTGTTATTTTCTGGGTTTTTTTGGTTTTCTTTTTTTTTTGTCTCTGTCCATCTGCAAATATGCGTTTGTATGTTTTCACGGTTGTATATATGTGTGTATATGTGTGTATATACATATATACATGTATATTTATCAATATCCATATACACATTCCACATATATATATATGCATATACATTTTTATAGATAGATATAGATATAGATATATATATGTCTACATGTATATATATTACGTCATTTATGTTACATATACACACACATACACACACACGTTTGTATCTTTGCCTGTACGCATGCGTGTGTGAGTGTGTGGGAGTGTAGGTGAGTCCTAGAAGGGGAGTGTGTGTGTGCTAGTATGTATGTATATATATATGTATATGTGTATATATATATATATATATATATATATGCGTATGTGTAAACATATATACGCATACACATACATAAACACGCACGCAAACACATTTATATGATTCGTGTGTGTCAGTCTGTATATAAGCATATATGCACAGCCATACATACATACTTATAATTGTATGTATGTATATATGTATACGCATATATATATATATATATATATATATATATATATATATATATA
>NC_069000.1:42329790-42330441 GCF_001194135.2 Octopus bimaculoides
ATGTGTTGTAACCTGAGACCGTTGTTGTGTCCCTCTTCAAAGTTGTTTAAGGATCCGCAGGAAAATGCAGTAGTAGTAGTAGTAGTAGTAGTAGTAGTAGTAGTAGTAGTAGTAGTAGTAGTAGTCGTAGTAGTTGTAGTAGCAGCAGTAGCAGCAGCAGTTGACAGATAGATACATACATACGTACACACATTGAGCCTCAGACCTAGCTGTCTGGTTAAAAAGCTCGCTTTACAACCGCGTGGTTTTGGGTTCAGTCCTACTGTGCAGCACCATAAGCCTTCTCATTCAATTTGGGAGAGGAAAACTGTGAAAGTTCGCCATACACACACACACACACACACATGTGTGTGTGTGTGTGTGTGTAACTCTTTGTTCTGTGTTTGTTCCCACTCACAACCGGTATTAATTTGCTTAAGTCCTCGTTAATTAACAGCTCTGCGTAAGGGATCTTATGGAATAGCTATTAGTTTTTAAATGTAAGTACTGAGATCGATTTTCTTTATTTTTTTTGTATTAAATGTTTTTAAGAGGATGCCCCAGCATGGCTGCAGTCCAATATGGGAACCAAGAAATGGATACGTGACAAATATGTGTGTGTGTGTGTGTGTGTGTGTGTGTGTGTGTGTGTGTGTGTGTGTGTGTGTGTGT
>NC_069000.1:42333455-42336267 GCF_001194135.2 Octopus bimaculoides
GAAACTATCGTTACGATTTCTTTTTTAAAGAAAAAGAAAGAAAGAAAGAAAGAAAGAAAGAAAGAAAGAAAGAGAAAGAATGAAGAAAAGAAAGAAAGAAAGAGAAAGAATGAAGAAAAGAAAGAAAGAAAGAAAAAGAATGAAGAAAGAAAGGAAGGAAGGAAGGAAAGAGAATGAAAACGAAAGGAAAGAGGAAGAGAAAGACTAAGAGAAGGAAGAAATAAAGAAACAAAGAATGAAATCGATAATGGTTTTATAAATCGGCATGAGACCCCACCATTTTCTTTCTTCTTTTTTTTTGTTATTCTCTGTGTATTTCTCCGTAGCCGTAAATCTCTGGTTATCTTTGATGTTCAGTGTCTAAGTCCACCGTGATCTGTGCCAAGACTGCTCCGAACAATTAATTCAAAGCAACATCGTTGGAGATTAAGAAAGGATTGATAACGTTTGCATCTGATTTCTTTCAAATAAATTTAACAGCGAGGATTTTTTGATGGTGAAAATAAAATAATAACTTCGTTTACAGAGGGCAAGGCCAGCAGCAGCTTTGAGGGGAGGGGCATCTTAGGCGATTGCATCGACTCCAATATTTGACTGGTGCCTTATTTCATCGCCCCCTGCCCACCTCACCCCCATCCCGCCTTTACAGTAACACCCTAAACTCTAGACCATGCGCTTTCACAGTTGAGTCAGTATTTGATTAAACTAGCCATCTAGATACCATACTCATACTCACTGCCGAGAGGCCTAGCCATCTAACCTTTCTCAAGCCTTTCTCTAAATGAAGAAACATTATTATAAAAACTTTACAGACACATAAGTGTCGCCAGTCGGAACTGCTCGAGATGCACACAAAGCAATGGAACAGTACTGCAGCAACTCGTATTTCATGTCCGAGTATTGCTGACTTGTTTATCCATGCGATGTTTCTTCCGATCCTTAAACCTCTGGTGCCAAATCCTGCCAAGGTCAACTTTGTCTTTCACCGTTCATCATCAGCATCAACAACAACAACCTCTGGACATTGCCGTCTCGAGTCCTAAGAGTCCAGTTACACAGTCGGTTTCCATGACATATAAGTAACCGAGATCACAATATCCCCTCACCCCACCCGAACGGGATGCCAGTTTATTGCAAGGTTTCTCTTTTGCAGCTGAGTGGACTGAACCCACGAGAAATAAAGCGTTTTTTGCTCAAGAACACAACGCAGTAACTGGTCCATCCCTGGAATCGAAACTAAAATCGTGCGATCTTGAATGCAACACCCAAAACCACTTCGCCACGTACCTTCTTTCATCCTATCAGGATCGATAAAATAAAATAGCAGTCAGATTATGAGATCGATACAATCGACTAACCCCTTTCTCAAAAAAAAACTGTTGACCTGCACCTAAATCGGAAAGTATTACAAGGTCGGTTGTTCTTTGCGTCATAAGAATTTAGAAACTTCGAGAGAACGTGAAATAATTCGTTCTTATCAGTCGAACTTGAAGTAGATTGAGCTATAAATAATAGCATGTAAAATATTGGGCTAAAAAACCCTTTGACTAGAATATATCAAAGACATCCTTTAACTTTTTCCTACCCAGGGGGTTTTAACACGATCTTTACATGCCGTTATTTATAGCTGTGTCTGCTTTGAGTTCCACCGATAAGAATAAATTGCGCGCGTGCAAATACACATATGTAACTATGTATATATATATATATATATATATATATATATATATATATATATATATATACACACACAAATAGATATATGCGTGTGTGTATGTATATGTATGTGTGCGTTTGTGTGCTTGTGTGTGAGGTATGTGTTTGTGTGTATGTATGTGTGTGTGTATGTGTGTGTGTGTGTATGTGCGTGTATTATAAGCACATCGATACCACATTGGAATATTAAATCGTTTATGTACGACGCAAATGCATTTTAAAAACGCTTTGGATTCAACGTAGAAACATTTCAGAGTTAAGGGTTACAGTGTAGAAACATTTTGAAGACATAGATACGGCATAAAAACATCCACACGTACACACACACACGCACACACACGCACACACACACTCACACATACATACATACACACATATACACATACACACACATACACACGCATACACACACACATACATACATACACATACAAACACATGCACACATACACACAAATACACATACACACACACATACACACAAATACACATACACACATACGCACACAATTACACACACGCACACACATACACACACACGCATACACATACATATACATATACATTCACATACACACACGTACACACACGTACACACACGTACACACACATATACGCACATACATGCACACACGCATACACATACGCACACATACACACATGCACACACATACACACACATACACATACACGCGCATACACATGCACATACACACATACACACTCACATACACTCACTCACACAAACACACACACATATACACACACACATATATGTGTGTGTATATACACACATATATATATATATATATATATACACACACACACACAACACAAAAGCATTTTTAAGCGCATAGGCTCAACATCGGAACATTTCAAACTGAGAGAGATACAGAACAGAAACATGTTTCCCAAATTCTGCAACGGAATAAACAACATCAGCGGAGCATCGTTAAAACATGGATACTGTAGAAAAAAACATTATGGAAGCATTACAAAAACATAAAATTCCCCTTTATTCCTGTAGAGTAAATGAGGCACAACCAATGAACAGTAGCATCCTTCACGATTCATTGATTCCTCTCTGATACCTGCT
>NC_069000.1:42337942-42338736 GCF_001194135.2 Octopus bimaculoides
TGCCTTTCATCCTTTCGGGGTTGATAAATTAAGTACCAGTAGCATACTGGGGTCGATCTAATCGTAACTTAGTGGTTCGCCAAAGGGCCGATAGAATAAGTACTTGGCCTAAGCACAAAATAAATCCTGGGGTCGATTTCTTTGTCTAAAAACCCTTCAAGAAGGTGCTCCAGCATAGCCACAGTAAAATGATTGAAGCAAGTAAAAGAGAAAATAGCCGCAGGAGTGGCTGTGTAGTAAGTAGCTTGCTCTCCAACCACGTGGTACAGGGTTCAGTCCCACTGCGTGTCTTCTACTACAGCCTTGGGCCGACCAAAGCCTTGTGAGCGGATTTGGTAGACGGAAACTGAAAGAAGCCCGTCGTGTATATGTATGTGTGTGTGTGTGTGTGTTTGTTCCCCCACCATCGCTTGAAAACCGACGTTGGTGTGTTCACGTTCCCGTAACTTAGCTATTCGGCAAATGATGCCGATAGAATAAGTACTAGGCTTACAAAGAATAAGTCTTGGGGTCGATTTGTTCTACTAAAGGCGGTGCTCCAGCATGGCCGCAGTCAAATGACTGAAACAAGTCAAAGAATTTTTTTAAAATAAGGCAAGAATACTTCTTCTAAATTTTAAACATTAAAAGCAGTTTTAGTTTCGTATAAATATTCATGCGAAGTGTCCCAGTGGTTTCCTTTTTGATTACCGGGGTCCCTTGAAACTCAAAACAATATGAACTATTGATGTACACTGGTAATCCATCTGTTTTGAGTTCGAAAATCGATCAGACACTTCGAAAATCGATCAGAC
>NC_069000.1:42341256-42342392 GCF_001194135.2 Octopus bimaculoides
GTATATATATATATATATATATATATATGCCTTATCTTCGAAACTTCTAGTTAGAATAGCGGCAGCTGACGAAGGATTAATTCCAAGTGGCTATCTGTTTTCCTATGTGTTCGTTCCGTTGTCTGTAGTTCATTGTTCTAACGTCCTGTACCCTGATATGCATCTATATACACATGTAGATGTAAGTATGTATATATATGTGTGTATACATGCATATATATTCTTTGTATTATATATATATATATATATATATATATATATATATTTGTATGTATACATTTTCATCAATGAAGCAAAGTTTGGACAGCGTGGAACGTAAGCAAATTGTGTATAAACGAGATGGTCTCTAATTTATAAAAACAAACCATTTCCTTCTCCTTTTATTATGGAATCAATACATGTCTAATGGAGACACAATATATTATATTTAATAATGATTGGAAATATTCGATATATTCCACAGACTTGATATATATATATGTATTTATGTATGTATATATGGAGAGGGAATATAAGATTTCGAACTTTCGCAAATCAATGACACCAATAAGAATATGTAAATCACAATGGTGAACTAGAAGCAAGGGTTCGATCCCTCTAGATAGCACCGTGCATACGTATCAATAAAACACCATGCAAGAGTTGTGCATGGTACTTCACTGACTGGCGCTGTACAGTATGTGTGTGTATCGGTGCGTCGAAAGAAAATACTACTGTCGTTCATTTACGGTGCTACAGCATAGCCGCAGTCTATTGAGTGTAGCCAGCGAATAAAAAGAAAAATAAGAATATATGTTTAAATCCGATAGATAGATAGATAGATAGATAGATAGAGCTATATATATAATGTATCTGTGTGCATGTACATACAAATACACGTGCACACACACATATATGTATATATTCACTCAGCTGGCAAAAATGAGTTATACCTGTAATTAAAAGGGTCCAGCCTTGTCGCATTCTGTGTCACGTTGAATCTCCCTAAGAACAACGTTAAGGGTACGCGTGTCTGTGGAGTGCTCAGCCACTTGCACGTTAATTTCACGAGCAAGCTGTTCCGTTGATCGTATCAGCTGGGACCTTCGTCGTCGTAACCGACGGAGTGCTCCTATATACATACTTATATATATATA
>NC_069000.1:42343384-42348733 GCF_001194135.2 Octopus bimaculoides
GAAAAAGAGATCCGTTTGGAAAAAGAGATCCGTTTGGAAAAAGAGATCCGTTTGAAATAATTACTTAAAATCTTACCGGTTTCCGAATTTTTTCATTAAGAGAATCTTTCAAACTTTTTTTCGCAACAACCGCAAGTGATACTGGAAATGGTAGAATAATAATTATAATAATAATAATAATAATAATAATACTAATAATAATAATTATTATAATTATAATAATGGTGGTGGTGGTGGTTTTGTTTTGTTTGTTTATTTATTTTTTTCAGTAATGATCTTAGTGAGAAGAGGGGCGTAGTCAGTCATGTAGCAGTAGTAGTAACAATTACTACCAAAATAGTAATGACGATGATGATGATGATGATGATGATGATGATGATGATGGGAAAAAGCGAAGGAAGGGAGGGATAAAGACGGGGGGAGGAAGGAAGGAAGGAAGGAAGGAAATGAGAGAGGAACAGAAGAAATAAAAATAACATGCAAGATAGGGTGGAAGAAGAAAAAGAAAACTAGGAGGAGGGTGGAAGGAGGGGAGAAGAGTGGTGGTGGTGGTGGTGGCGGCGGCGGCGTTGGTGGTGGCGGCGGCGTTGGTGGTTGTGGTGGTGGTGGTGGTGACTATGATAGGAAGAAGACAAGGAAACGTCTACGTATGGATGGAAGTAAAAGAAACAGGACGAAAATATTATCAGCGAAGATCTCCCAAAAGATACAGAACCAGAAGCTAATTGGATTATAAGATTAATGAAGTAAAAGGCAAACGGTTCGTCTTGAAGCCACATGGTTTCGAGTTCGCGTGGCATCTCAGGCAAGGAGCAAATGGGTCTTATTATAGCTTCGGTCAATGCTATAATAACTATATGTTGTGTGGCGAAAGTGACAGGATATACTCTAAATCGCAAAATCACCTAAGAGAAAGAAAGCAAAAAAAGTAAAACAATGCCAACAAAAAAAGCTGGGTGGGTTCGAGGGAACAAGAAATAGGCATTTAAAAAAATGATAGACCAAAGCCACATTCAAGAACCACAACAGCAATACTCTCAATACCATTAGCATCATTACCACCACCATCCCAAACACAGCCGTCCCAAACACAGCCGTCCCAAACACAGCCGTCCCAAACACAGCCGTCCCAAACACAGACGTCCCAAACACTGCCAATACTTCAAATCTATGATCGAATTCACAATCACATCAATCAGCTAGGACAGTACAAAGCACACAAAGAAATATTAGACCGTCACATATAAAACTATACGAAACACATAGCACGTACATCCTTTTAAAAAAACAAATATCTCTTATACCATCAGGATATTGTACAAAACTTCCTCGTGAAAACATTTACATCTAGCCGGAAGAGTGAAAAACCGGACCTTCTATAGAAATAAGGTAAATGGCATTTCCCCCCTTTTTTCTATGGCCTAACTCAAAACAGGCAGTGTGGATGCACATGGCCAGAGATCGCCTCTGGAGCAGATGCTGCCTGCACGACGATTTCAGGTCACTAGATGTAGAGGCCATCATCTGAAGCAGAGCCATCATCTGCTCAACGATCTCAGGTCACTAGATATACATATAGAAGCCATCAGCAAGACCAGTATTTCCGAACTAACATGGAATAACTTGTGGTTGGATAGTATCTGTAAACCCGTAACTGCCACCAAAGACCAAGAAAAATCTGGAGTTATACTTCGTGCCAAGTACAGAGAGAAAAGGCATGGAGATAAAGAATCACTTTGAGATATTCTTCAATATTTCTCTTCTAATGGAGATGTTAGTTTTGATAGTTCCATCCCGTCTATATCTGCAAAATCGTGTCATTTACTTGTGATATGTTTGATGTCTCTTCTCAACACTGGTGCTACTTTACACATGACTAATGTTCCCAGGATGCACGTGTGGGAGATGCATTTAAAAACTTTCATATTGTCTATCCAAACCGTGATCTGCTAAAGTGTTCGGTTATGTTGCTCAGTAATCGATTTTTACAGCTATGTGACTTTCTTTCTGTTCTACAGGTAATGATTTTATTTTTTCCTAGATGTTTCTTTGATCTCTGTTTCAAAGCTGTATTTGCTCTCTCTCTCTCTCTCTCTCTCTCTCTCTCTCTCTCTCTCTCTCTCTCTCTCTCTCTCTCTCTCTATTAAGTAGTCTTTGAAGTCTCAAGAAAGTGAGTTCTTTAATCAGTAGTTTTGAAGTGTTTCCTTTAATTTAGATTATTAAGACGGTTTTCTCCTCAGTGAGCCAGTCAGTTGTTTCCTCCATCCATCAATATCTCGTTGAACATCTCAGATCCCCCACCCATATGATTCCCTGTTAACTATTT
Source organism: Octopus bimaculoides (assembly GCF_001194135.2). Taxonomy (NCBI): domain Eukaryota; kingdom Metazoa; phylum Mollusca; class Cephalopoda; order Octopoda; family Octopodidae; genus Octopus; species Octopus bimaculoides. The sequence continues at coordinate 42,345,711 of NC_069000.1, forward strand.
TAACCAGAAATTTGCAATCTTATAATGTCTTGGTGCCTTCCAGTCATTTGTTTCATCCAGCATGGGTATTACTTCTGTACTTTTGGCCTCCCACGATTCTTCAGATGCTGTGTCGATTCTTTCCGATATTCTCATCAATGGTGATTCCTTTACCGTCCATATTCTCTCCCCAAAATTTCTTCAACTTTTCTTGTTGTTATTTCTTCATTGGTTTCTATTTTATTTTGTCGCTGTTCTTGATAAAATCGCTTTTCTGTTGAACTGTTTGTTTTTGTTCAAAGAATCGCTGATATTTTTCGTACAAACAGATTCTTTGTTTCGTCTTCGGATAACAACTTCTCTCCTTTCAGAAGATACGCATTGGCACTACACTCAATTCAATGACGTAAAAAGAGCTTAAGACACCGATGTTTTCGAAACATCATTATGTCTCTTCAGTCAAATTTACTCTCGGATCATTGAAACTAAACAAGAATGGTAGTTCTTGATTAAGTTTTCCCCCGAAAGCAAAATTCAACAGCGATTTGTAAATTCACGTTCAAATCTGCCGGAATGTCTTAATAACGAATATATACAGCATTGTTTTCTTTCTCGTTGCTTTATGTGCTCAGCTTTGCAGACAACAACACACATCACAAATAATTTGTTTATAGAATTCTATATAAACCACAAGTCTTGTTTAGATCTAATGAACCAGCTGTAGCTTTCACTGAAGGGACGAAATTATGTCGAAACACTGATGTCTCAAAATCTCTCAACGTCACTGAATCGAGTACATTGACAACACACTCGATGCATCGATGCTATTCAGTGACAACACATCGTCTGAAAGGAGAAATTGTTCTCCAAAGGTAAAATACAGCAACGATTAGCTTATTCCTGTTCAAATTTGCCAGAACATGTTGTTAAGAACGAATATGCACGTTACCATTTTGATTCTTTGCTGTTTGGTTATGAAATCTTGTTTCAGGGTTTCTTTGGTTCCGAATATTTCTTTTTTCGCTCGCAAGGTTTTGGACGACATGATAGTATGGTAAAAATATACACGCTCCAAATTTCCGTGCAGTGGCATCGAAACCGGAATCTCGGGGATTTCGAAGCGAATCTCTAACCCACCGAGCCAAAACCTGCATCCTTTGCATATATATACATGCGTACGAAACATGTACTTTATGTGAGCACAGTAGAGTGTGGTCTCTCAGTGACAATAACAGATATGTGCAGCAGATGTCCTTGTAGTAGTAGTAGTAGTAGTAGTAGTAGTAGTAGTAGTAGTAGTAGTAGTAGTAGTAGTAGTAGTAGTAGTAGTAGCTGTTGTTGTTGTTGTTTCTCACTTGGTTTTGCTAATGCTGATGTTTCTTGTTTTGAGTGTGGTATTGCTGCTGTTTCTCTTGTTTATCGGTGCTGCCCTCTCTGTTGTTCTTGTTGCAGTTAATGTGGCCAGTGTTATTGTTGTTGTTCATGATGATGATGATGATGATGATGATGATGACGACGATGACGACGATGATGATGATGTTTTTTTCTTGTAATCGTTGCATAGTCGTTCCTGCTGCTGCTGCTGCTGCTGTTGTTGTTGTTGTTGTTGCTGCTGTTGTTGTTGTTGTTGTTGTTGTTGTTGCTGCCCTTATTCTTACAGTTGTTTGAAGTCGCGGTTTCAGCACAGCTGATGTGGAACATAGTTCTGGTTGACTGAGCGACTAAAATGATCGGGTGTGTGGGATGTGGAGATGGCTGCTGTATTTTTATGACTGCTGCGGGGTGGATTTTGGGATGCAGGAATCAATCATAGACGGATGTAGGTATGTGTAACTGGTTGGTTGGCTGGTTGGATGATCGAATGGGTGGATAGTTGGCTGGGTAGACGAGCCTGGATGGTGGGGGGGTTATACAGAGATGAAAGGTTAGTAGCTGGGTGGATGAATAAGGATGGATGGATGACTTGATTGCTGAAGGGGTGGATTGGTAGACGGCAGAGGTGTACAACTTGATCAATTAATAAAGATAAATATTGAATCAGATCTCTGTTGTGAAGTAGAGATAAACACGCACACTCATAAATGCATACACACGCTTATACACATATATATATACACACACACATATAAATACACACATATACACATTAACACCTACGACTCGTCAGCGGTCTCTTTGGTGAGACATGGGCAACGCCGGGTGGATATGCCAACACATACCGTATTTTACAATGGCACCCCACCTCAACAATACCGTTGAGCTGCGGCCCAAAGCAAAGCTCTAAATAAATGTCTGTTTATGCACACATGCATGTATATAGGCATGTCCGTCTGTCTGTCTCTCTGTGTCTTTGCCTGTCAGTCTGTCTCTCTATCAGTCTGTAGGTTTGTATGGATGTAGGTATGCATGTTTGTATGTTTGCATGTATGTATTTCTGTATGTTTGTATGTATGTATGTATGCATGCATTTATGAATGCATGTATGCATGTATATATATATGTATGTTTGTAAATACGTTTGTATGTCTGTATGTCCGTATCTACGTATATATGTATGTACATATATATACTTGCATCTATGTATGTATATATGTAAATATGCATGTATTTATGTATGCATGTGTGTGCGTGTATGTATGTATGTATGTATATATGTATGTAGGCATGCATGTATGTATGTAACCTTTCTAGATGGATTAGTCACTCCTTCGCTGCTCAGGCGCCAACAATTCTTTTGTCGCCTGGATGACCACAAAAAGAAAAAAAACTTTGAGTAGCAATCGAGTTAATCACCAGCTTCGAACGAATATGTGTATATATATATATATATGTTTACAGACTTATAGAAACAAACATATACATATATATATATATATATATATATATATATATTTAAATTATATATATTATATACACATATATACATATACATATATATACATCATATATACATTATATATATGAGTATATATATATATATATACATAAATATGTATGTATATCTATATATATATATATATATTTAAATTATATATATTATATAC
>NC_069000.1:42349385-42350434 GCF_001194135.2 Octopus bimaculoides
CTGGAGAACTCGATAATTTGTTGATTCAACTTGTTTAGAGTAATATTTTCTCGTGTACATATTTACGTTTTATATAACATATATGTATATAATACATGGCTACGTATGCATGTGTGTGAGCGCAGCTATGGAACATTCCGTCGGTTACGATGACAAGGGTCTCGGTTGATACGATCAACGGAAGAGTTCGCCCGTGAAATTAACGTGAAAGTGGCTGAGCACTCCACAGACACGTGTACTCTTAACGAATGTGACAAGGCTGGCCCTTTGAAATATAGGTACAATTCATATCTGCCAGCTGTAGCAACGTGAGATAAAGTGTCAAGCTCAAGGAGACAACGCGTTGCCGGGAATTGAATATCGACCTTACAATCGTGACCCAAATTACAGATCTACAGAAATAGGAAATATCTTGTTATTATTCCTGTCCGTCTTATAAATTATGATAATACAAACAGGGGATATCTCAACAGAGCAATTCATTATTGGAAATACTTAACCACATTTCGTATTATAGTCCTTATGTACTACAGTAGTCTTCTGTAATGGACATCTTTTGTAACATGTACACAACAATCAAATATTTTAGTTGAACGGCGTTGGTAAATTGAAACAAACTTTTATTATTCAGCTCTCCATTTCTTCAACAATACCCAAAGAATATGAAAGGATAATGGAATCAACATAATTTGGTTGAGACTGTATTAAACTTGTAATTTAGAGAAATGTCTTTTACTGATTCTGTTGCGTCTGAGGAGAGTCATTCTCTTTTGGTGCCTTATAATTTAACACACTCACCGGTAAAATTTCCACTTATTTCTTTTTTTATTTTTTCTTAAATTTTCGTTGTGTCTTGCAGCCTTTTCAATAGTTGTTGACACTATTGAAAAGATTGCAAGAGGCAACGAAAATTTTAGAAAAATAAAAAAGAAATTTTACCGGTGAGTGTAAGGCTCCAAAAGACAATGACTCTCCCCAGACACAACAGAATATGCTTCAACACACGAACTCACATAAAGAATCTTGCAAACCAAATCCCAAAACGAAAT
>NC_069000.1:42351254-42351785 GCF_001194135.2 Octopus bimaculoides
ATTGTCTGTTCAGTTTATATCAACAAAAAGGGCGACGATATGTATTTAAGTGGAGAAAAAACACAAAAGTGCACTTTCTCTTAAACACCCCTCTCTCTCTCCCCTCTCTCTCCCCTCTCTCTCTCTCCCCCTCTCTCTCTCTCTCTCTCTCTCTTCCTCTCGATGTATCAATCAAATCATGCACTCAAATACAGACCCAAACACTAACATGCTTGCAGGTGTATGTAAGCTTCGGCCGGATTGGCTGATGACGTGCTTAACTTAATAGGGCCACATGTGTATGTGTGTGTATGTATGTATGCATGTATGCATGCATGTAGTATGTATGTATGTATATGTCTATGAATGTGCATTGGTATTTATATATGTATTTGAAATATTTGCATATATATGCATATATATATGTCTGTATATATGTTTGTATGTATGTATATATATGTATACATGTTTATACATATATGTATGCATGCATATTTATGAATATATATATATATATATATATATATATATATATATATATATATATATATA
>NC_069000.1:42352511-42354213 GCF_001194135.2 Octopus bimaculoides
AGGATGGTGGTGGTGATGGTGGTGGTGGTTGTGGCGGTGCTGGTGGTGGCGGTGGTGGCGGTGGTGGTGATAATGGTAACGGTAGTGATTGGACAGGGGTGGGGGCGTGGAGGAAAAGAAAGAAAACGAAACAGAGAGATAGACGGGGTAGAGTGAACGGGGGTGGGTTGGGCTGTTTCCAGGGTGTTACACGTTGATTCCATCTTTTATGACTTAAAAAGGGTCCAACTGTTCAATTAACCAACGAAAACAACACTGACCACCACCATTATTAACTCCATTGTCCTGAGACCCAACCATCTCCCACTACCACCTTTTCCCTTTTTATCCCTATTGTGTCTGTCTCCGTATTGCTCCCCTCATCCTTCGCCCTTGTGGCAAATAAATGAAATTATTATTATTGTTATTATTATTATAATTAATTTTTAAGGCGGCGAGCTGGCAGAATCGTTAGCACGCCGGGCGAAATCCTGTCTTTACGTTCTGAGTTCAAATTCCGCCGTGGCCGACTTTGCTTTTCATTATTTCAGAGGCCAATACATTAAGTACCGATTGCGTACAGGGGTCGATCTAATCGACAGCCCCCCACCACCACCACTTCCCAAACAATTTCAGGCCTTATGCCTACAGTAGAAAAGAATTATTATTATTATTCAGTAGTCTTATTTTTATAACGTGCTTTCAAGGCACACAGCTGCTCTGTGTGCCTTGGGTATGTGCTGTGATGCTCTTATGGTTACTATATTGAAAGTGTTTTACGTAGGATGTGTGCAGTGTCTAGTAGTGCTATTTTCTGTATGTTATATATATTAATTATTTTATTTATAAGTGAAGAAGAAATATTGAATTGATTCGTGATAGACTTGCCCCGTGAAATGAAGTCCAGTTTGGCTGAGTAATACGCAGAAAAGTCTACCCTTAAAGAAGCTCAACCTTTCGATTAACGGTACGATGTAGAGAGAAAAAGAGGAAGTGAGAGAATTGTCGATTCTTCTACAGGGCAGCTTGTTGTAAATTGTTGATCCCGAAAGGATGAAATGTAAATTTGATCTTGTGGTCGCACTCGGCTTGACTCTGCCATAAAATTCATTCGAACTTTTGTCACAGTAACTCTTAGGAGAGGAGCAAGTCAATTAGATCGACTCCAGTATTTGAAGGGCACATTATTTTGTCAACCCCGAGAGGACGAAAGAATCTGTCATAAAGATAAACCAGCATATTGCTGTCTTTCTATGTGGACATATTTGTTATGCAAAAACCATAGATGAGTCAATGTGAATTTGGGAGAAGAGTATTTACATTCTCAAACCAGGGAAAAGGTTTAACGTAAACGCTCACACACTATGAAAAAAACTTCTTCCCCAAAAAGGTTAGTAACATCCTCATAAAAGATTTCATGACATCTTTTTGAAAACTAATTTTTTAAAATCACATTTACACTTCAAAAACTGTATTAAATAATCCTCATAGGCTTTCATATACACGCACGCACACACACATATATATACATACATTTATTATACATATATATACGTGTCCACATATATCTATACATACACACAAACACACACACACACACATATATATATATATGCATATATATGCATATTTATTTAGAGATATATATAAATATATATGTGTGTATGTATGTATTATATATATATATATGTCTGTAGTATCTTATATATATATATATATATAT
>NC_069000.1:42355951-42357114 GCF_001194135.2 Octopus bimaculoides
TATATATATATATATATATATATATATATATATATATATATATATACAACATTATATAACATCAGTGATTTTGATAGAACGATCCAACATTAATCTCCATATTAACATTATCGTTATAAGGTTACCATAGCAAGAACAGTAACTAACAAATAATTAACTGCTGTAAGAGTCACTTAAATTTTTGTGCTAAATCGGTGTTATATAGCTGATTGCTCCAGTAATTAAACATCACTGATTAATTAATTTAGTCAAGCGTATCGTGTTAATTGTTACAACAACGCTACGACATCGCTCTGGCAATTAAGAAAATGGCCAGAAAAAATAAAATAACTTTACTTCGATGATATTGATTTTTGATTCATACTAGGTTGGAACGGATAAAGTTTGTCCCGGGATTAATGAAGGAAAACGAAATATGTATATAAATTGATTGATATCGATTCCTTCTGGTGTTATTTGGGAAGTATTTAAAGTCGGCGAGCTGGTAGAATCGTTAGCACGCCGGGCAAAATGCTTGGTGGCATTTCGTTCCACCTTGACGTTTTGAGTTCAAATTCCATCGAGGTCGACTTTATCCTTTCGAGGTCGATAAGTCAAGTACAATTTGAGTACTGGGGTTGAAGTGATTGACTATTCCTCTTCCTCCAAGTTTTAGGCCTTGTGCCTATAGTAGAAAGGGTTATTTATAAAATATTTTAGCGATCTCGGAACCTTTCAGGCGTGCAGGTATATACTGCAATACATTTTGCATTCCAAACCCGGGTCTGTAATGCGGGACGGGCATGGAAATTACATTGAGTCCAGTGCTCGACTGGTGCTTAACTCATCGACCGCAACAGGATGAAAGGCAAAGAGTCGACCTCGGCGGAATTTGAACTCAGAACGTAAGGACGGACGAAATGCCACTATGCATTTCGCCCCGCATGCTAACCATTCTGCATCGACTCCAGGGCTGAACTGGTACTTATTTTATCGATCCCGAAAGGATAAAAGGTTAAGTGGACCTCGATGGGATTCGAACTCAAAATGCAAAGCGAGAGAAAATGCCGCTAAGCATTTTGCCTCGCTTGCTACCGGTTCTGCCAGCTCGCCGCATTAAAAATAATGGCTTTTAACTTAGCCACAAAGCCAGCAATTTTTAAGGATGACGGGGTCAGCTGATA
>NC_069000.1:42359302-42360669 GCF_001194135.2 Octopus bimaculoides
TATATATATTATTCAATGGCTTCACTCATTAGATTGCCACCATACTGGGGTACCACTTTGAAGGGTTTTAATCGAACGAATCTCCCCCTGTACTTATTATGGGTGTATGTGTGTGTGTGTGTGTGTGTGCTTGCGTGTACAACAGGCTTCTTTCAGTCTCCATTAACCAAATCCACTAACATGGCTTTGATCAGACAAGGGATATTGTAGAAAACACTTGCACAGGGTGCCACACAGCGGAACTGAACACGGAATCATGTGGTTTGGAAGCAAATTTCTTACCACACTGTCACGCCTCCGCCCATACATACATACATACATACATACATACATACATACATACATACATACATGTAAGTTTCAAGTGTAGTGGCATGTAAATAAATCTTTATTCGCGATGAAGCAATTATTTGTAACTGAATTTTCTTCACGACACATCCTTAATAAAGAGAACCATACATATAGAAATACATACATACATACATACACACACATACACGCATATTCATACATACATACATACACATTCACACATTCACACATTCATACATTCAGACATTCAGACAGACAAACATTCATTCTTACATTCTTACATACATGCATACATACATTAATTCATTAATATATACATTCATACAAACATATACATACATACATAACTACATACATACATAACAACATGAGTGAATACATATAAACCGTGTATTGTTAAGATAATATCTTCAGCTAAGTTACAAGTTGTTAGGTTATGTTTATGGCAATCAAAGTTATTTATTTAATTCCAATAAAAAAAATTTAAAAACACACTGACCTCTGAGCTCTGCCAATAAAACAGTTTCCCAATTAACATTAACTAATTTACGGAAGTTCTCTGAAAATGAATAATTTCGAATACTAGAGAGCAGAGGATATTGACGTTTTGAAGAAAATGCTTCGTTGAAGAGGGGACATGAAAAGGATCGAGGGTGTAGAAAGAGAGACAACGGAAGAAAGCTAGAAAGAAAGAGGGAGGGAAGGAAGGAAGGAAGGACTTCGTTCAAGTAACTGATACAAATGATACAAATGATATCTCCACCATAGATATTCCTTTTTTTCAATTATCAAATGCTTTTGCTCTTTCTTTTGATGAAGGACTAACGTGAGAAACGTCAATATACTCTTCGTTAAGCTAATACAATATTTCTCAAACCTTGACCCACCTGTGGTGTCTTTTTATTAGTTTTCCTTTATTTTTTACTATTCAGTGCATTTTCTATACATACATACATACATACATACATACATACATGCATGCATACATACATACATACATACATACACACACACACACACACACACACACACACACACACACACACACACACACA
>NC_069000.1:42361459-42363539 GCF_001194135.2 Octopus bimaculoides
ATATATATATATATATACATCTTTAGTATATATATATGCATACATATGTATATTATTCTTTTACTTGTTTCAGTCATTTGACTGCGGCCATGCTGGAGCACCGCCTTTAGTCGGACAAATCGACCCCAGGACTTATTCTTTGTAAGACTAGTACTTCTATCGGTGTCTTTTGCCGAACCGCTTAGTTCCTGGGACGTAAACACACCAACATCGGTTATCAAGTGATGGTGGTGGGACAAACACACACATAAACATTTACACGACCATCACATCTTTTTAGCCTTTTGCCTGTCCAAGGCATTTGCATATGCCTGTCCTAAATGTCCATGCTTGTTTTTAGACTTTTAATCAATCCTCGTTTCATACGTACAGTGATTAATTTAAAGCTTTTCCTTTCACAAGTTCCAAGTTAATCTGGAGGCTGAAAATAATCGATGTGGATATGTGATGCATAAACAGCAGGGAACCATGTCCTGCGTACCACATGTGTTACAGGCAAAGGATGAACATTCAAATGTTTGATGGAATGTAAAATGTAGATATATATGTCATGCCATTACTCCCAAGGGGCAACAAGCAGTATTGAAGGCAGGCCAGGTTGGGGAAAATGTCTTATTGCGAGCCAAACGAAAATGTTAATAAATGTTATATAATATAGCAGGGTTATTATGCTTTTTTTTTTTTTTTTTTTTTTTTGGAGGTCTGCCAGATTGGAAACGGTTTTCTACGTCTTACGAACCAATGTGAACATAAAATATGAAACAATAATCATACAAAAATCAACTTGTTTTACGTAAAATTAACATATTTTTGTTGTATTTTCTTTATTCTTTCATTAAATATCGTATAATTGTAATGAAAGAATCGCTACACGTTCAATAAGAAAAATTGGTACATAGGCACAACCATTAGCTTTGTGGTTAAGACGCTCCCTTTTCAAACACGTGGTTTCGAGTTCAATCCCATTGCGTGTAACTGGGGCAAGAGTCTTCTACTGTAGCCTTGGTGTAAGGCGGTGAGCTGGCAGAATCGTTAGCACACCGGGCGAAATGCTTAGCCTGAGTTCGTCTGTCTTTACGTTCTGAGTTCGTTTGTCTCCTACGTTGGTTTGTTTACATCCCTGTGACTTAACTCTTCGGCGAAAGAAACACGATGAAATAAGTGCCGATCATAAAACTAAGTACTGGGGATCGATTCATTCGACTAAAAATGCCTCAAGGCGGTGCCCCAGCATGGCCGCAGTCCAGTGACTGGAACAAGTAAACGATAATGGATCCCCTCCTTTCTTAGAATCGATTATTCTTATAAACTGTGTATACTATATGGAGACAGCATGAATCCCTGGACGACATGGGTGGGGTAAAGCGGATTTATGAACTGTGCGGCCCTGCCGCAGGGAGACGTGTCTGATATTTCTTACAGATGGTAGGGGATCATAGATGTTCCGCCTCTGATTCGAAACCCCTTGATAACCGCAAAAATCTAATGGTGGGGCGATCGAGGGAGGTAGGACGGAGAATATGTACCCGTAACATCTAAGTAGACAGGACAAAGTTTAAAGAAAGTATCCCCATATCGCCCAAACTAGGTTGAACATGCTAACCCTAGGCCACGCAACTTTAGCAACATCCTTTTCTACTCTAGGTACAAGGCCCGAAATTCGTGGGGAGGTGGGGGCAGTCGATTAGATCGACCCCCAGTACGCAACTGGCACTTAATCTATCGACCCTGAAAGGATGAAAGGCAAAGTCGACCTCGGCGGAATTTGAACCCAGAACGTAAAGAGTCGGAAGAAATACCACTAAGCATTTTGTCCGACGCTCTAACGATTCTAACAACCTTATGTAGTGATTCTTTCTAATTTTGGCACAAGGCCTGAAATTTTGAGGGACAGGGCGACGCCCGACATTTGAGTGGTGCTTTATTTCTTTGATACCGAAAGGATGAACGGCAAAGTTCACCTCAACAGGATATGAACCCAGAACACAAGAAGCTGGAACAAACACCGCAAAGCATTTTATCCGATGCTCCACCGATTCTACTGATTCGCTGACGCTTTTAAATAGCTGCTGAATCTCCC
>NC_069000.1:42368336-42369434 GCF_001194135.2 Octopus bimaculoides
AGATCGCAGAAGACAGTCACAGAGAACAACGGAAGGCCACATCCCTCAGCACACACCATTTATTGGTCTAGGAGTATTTTTATGGCCTAAACACACACTCACAGATTGATAGAAAAGAACACAAGATTCAAAGTGGTTCCAAGTTTCCAAGAAAGTGATCCAAAGTTTCTCGCTGGCCTCAAACCAGTTTCATGCCTCATAAAAAGTGTCTCAATTTATCTCCAAGAACCTGTATAAATTATAAATATATATGTGTGTGTGTGTGTGTGTGTACGTGTGAGAGTGTAATGCATAACATGATTTGGACATCTAGGTATACATGTATGAATGTATTTTTTTTATGAATACTTGAATTCGAGTCAACGTAACCTGTAGGTAACTATATGTGTATGTATGCGGGAGTATATATATATATATATATATATCAATGTCTATATATACATATATTAATCAATCGATATAAAACATACATGAACTAGACACATAGACGTTCATTCAAGCATGACTATATGCTTACATAGAAATATAAATACTGACATACATACATGTCACGAGTACGGACACAGATCGTTAGACCGATGAACATTTGAGACTAAACATAGGCAGAGAGAGAGGGGGGGAGAGAAAGAGAGAGAGAGAGAGACAGACAGATAGACAGACATACTGTCAGACGGACAGATAGATACACACGTACATAAATGCGTGAGTGTGTGTATACATATTTCTTGTAAGGGGCTTGTCTCCCAACTACATGGTTCCTAAGATGCAATGGCCGGGAACTGTACCCGGAACCATGTGGTTAGGAAGCAAGCTTCTTTCCACACAGCCACGCCTCATACACATATATATATATATACGACGGGCTTCTTTCAGTTTCCGTCTACCAAATGCACTCACAAGGCTTTGGTCGGCCCGAGGCTATAGTAGAAGACACTTGCCCAAGGTGCCACGCAGTGGGACTGAACCCAGAACCATGTGGTTGGTAAGCGAGCTATTTACCACACAGCCACTCTTGCGCCTATAAATAAATAGATAAATATATAAATATACATATACATATATATATATATTAATTTTTTTTTTTTTAAAGTTTCAGCT
>NC_069000.1:42370549-42370779 GCF_001194135.2 Octopus bimaculoides
TGTATATATATATATATATATATATATATATATATATATATATATATATGTATGTGTATATGTAACCATACATACAAAGGAATAATATATGAATTAGGTATGTATAGACATTCACAGATACATATAAATAGATCTATATATAGTATATATCATATATACATATATGCATACATACATACATACATACATACATACATACATACATACATATATATATATATATATATATA
>NC_069000.1:42371171-42374076 GCF_001194135.2 Octopus bimaculoides
GTGTGTGTGTGTGTGTGTGTATGTGTGTGTGTGTGTGCGCAAGTGTATACATACATACATACATGCATACATATACATAGCTATGTGTGTGTATGTATATATGTGCATATATACGTATATATGTATATGGCTATATGAATGTGTGTATGTATGTGCTTGGGCTTGCATATGTGTATATGTGCATATATGCGTAATATTAATCATCCTTTATACGTATGTAACTATGCATGTACATGTATAAACATATGTGTGTATGTACAAATATATATGTGTATAGATTTTTTTTTTTTTTTAACTCTGAGTTTTTTGTTTGGTTTCTTTGTTTTTTATATCGTTTATTGAGAATTTGAATGATTGATTGCGAATGTGCTTATGTGTGAAATTCTATAATTCTGTTAACGATTTCTTTACAAGACACACTTGAAATAATACATGAAAGTCTACACTTAATCTCCCACCCTAATTCCAAAAAACCTCCTGACCCAAGCACCGCCTCTGATCTCTACAAAGTCGCTTTGAAATTCTGCCAATATTCTATAAAACTCAAAAATTACCTACTAATATGAAACCACTGGTTACCGTGAGGTGTTACATCGGGGAATGGCATCGGTAAAGTGCTCATACACAAGCACATGTGCACACACATACATACATACATACATACATACATACACACATACACACATACATACATACATACACACACATACATACATACATACATCATACATACATACATACATGATGGCCGTCCACTCGTAACCGAGGAAGACCATTGCTGAACTTGAGGAACATTGTGCGCTCTAGGACTAACTTATATTTTGCATTTGCGGCTCCGTTGGTGGCTAATGAGCCCTGCTCTTGATAAGCATACACAACTGCAAACATTGCAGACCAAGCTTTCCCCATTCACTATACGAGCCGTGCGCTTTCGCGCAGCTCGCTTAAGTGCTTCATGCTGGATACGTGCTCTCTCAAAAGTGTCGATCCCCTACATACATACATACATACATACATACATACATACATACATACATACATTCAAAAACCCAAGGTGCAACCGCATGTGTAGGCTATGGCACTACTTCCCTATGCGGCACGATGCTGTTGCTAAAACAATTTACAATGCCATCCGCAAAAAAAGACTGTCTTGAAATAAACTTAGAAAATCCCTCTGTTATGCAATGCATTCATAAACACCAACTCAAGGAACACTGGTGGAATATTCCCATCAAAACTTCTGTCAAATATAAACATAACAGGCCGGATATTGTTATTTGGGACAACTGGTTCTTAATTAATCGACCCCGAAAGGATGAAAGGCAAAGTCGACTTCGGCGGAATTTGAACTCACAACGATTGGCAAGAAATCTTGAAATAAAACTGAATTATGTCATACATACATACATACATACATACATACGGCAAGCTGGTTATCCACATAATTAGCGTCTGCCAAATTCCACTCGAAAGATATTAATCAACCTGGATACACTTACTCAATGTACCGTTTAACGGGATCGAACCCGCTATCAAAGCATTGCAAAGCGAACTTCTTCACTGCACAAGCATATCCGATTTCGGTCACATAATTGCTCAGATGTTTGCTCCTATACCGTTATTTCTGCTATATACCCGTCTTAGATGTCTGCTGTGAAGATGTGCAGTCATGTGAGAGATAATTTAAAGTGTTGATACGCCGCTCGGCCAAATAGCCGAGTCAATGTCGGCTAAATAGACCTAAATACTTTTAATGCCGTTTCGATAGATCAAAAGTTTAATGCTAACTAAACAGATTGCAAGATTTGTGTTTCATGTTTAGTATAGTGTATCTCCGTGTCCGTGGGGAGGTGGATATATATATCCAAGGCTCAAGGGTCACCCATTTGGGCGAGTCTGTGTGCGCATGCGCATATCTGCATAACGTGATAAATTTAATATTCCAGATTATTGAGTAAGTCTACACACAATACATATGCGTGCGTATGACTGAATGAGTGCATATATATATATATATATATATATATATATATATATATAGAGAGAGAGAGAGAGAGAGAGAGAGAGAAAGTGAGACAATATATTACATATCCACAGACATACGCATAAAGTCATATATAAATATATATGAATGTGTGTGTGTATATATGCGTACACGTATATATATGAGTGTATGTGTTTATATATATTCATGTATGTATGTTTATAGGTGTACCATAGTTGTAAAAATATATGATACATGATAAATTATAAAGCGATAAAGATTGTACATAAATCATAGCATAATCTATAGGAATTTACAATGAATTTAACTCACGTATGCAAACACACATGTTTTGGTTCATAGGATAAGAGAAATTATAGAAGGAACACATCCAGGCAATCAATACAAATTCCAAAGCATAATTCCAAAGCATAATTCAACGAAATAAATATACATATAAGTTTATATAAATCAATGAAGAAAATTACATGTGAAAGTTATATGAAAAAACTATGCATCATGTGCGTAGGGTTAAGGTACCGAATGGTGAAGTGATAAATATTGAGGTAAAAATCCAAGGAAAGAGCTTCCGAAAGGAACTGTTCCGATCGATTAAGAATTTACTGAGATTCTATATCTTTGTGCAGCTGAGAATTGCTATGCATTTTACATTTGATGTAATGTTCACATTGCTTAAATAAATGGAGTCGCATGAAACGATCGTACTGCATTAACTTTGGCTATCCTTGTTGCTTATTTTGATATATATATATATATGTATATATATATATATATATATATGTACACACACATTATTAATAATGGTATATATTCCAGACAATTTTTACCATCCAGCAGGGCGTACAAGGAAGAATTCACGAAATGACTAACAACAAACTGTAGTCACAGATGTTAAAAACG
>NC_069000.1:42374194-42374685 GCF_001194135.2 Octopus bimaculoides
TATATATATATATATATATATATATGTGTGTGTGTGGCAATAATAGAATGTATTTGCTAACACGATATCCAATGAAGATGCATTTTCTGACTCACGTTAACTGGAACCTTACAACACAGTCTCAGACAACGAACTGCCTCCAGCATAGAAACTGTCAGAGGTCTTTGGTCACACAATGTCCAAGTAATCATTCTTTCGTAAACACTTGTTAACTATCTGGTTCTAACATGGGTTGGGCTAATGAATTGGGAGTCGCGAAACTTCAGTTCTAATCTGCATAGGGTACTTGTCCCCAACTCTGGTCTTTTCAACAATTCGGGACAAAAGTCTACTTGCTAGAGAGATAGAACTGGCTAATGTGACAAATTCATAATCGGTTGCAATCGCAGAGTAGCAGCAGAAGCAGCAGCGGAAACAGTAACCTCACTAGTAGTAGTAGTAGTAGTAGTAGTAGTAGTAGTAGTAGTAGTAGTAGTAGTAGTAGTAGTAGT
>NC_069000.1:42374695-42375534 GCF_001194135.2 Octopus bimaculoides
GTGGTGGTGGTGGTGGTGGTGGTGGTGGTAGCAATGGGGTGAGTCTATTTTGGTTACTGTTACTACACGCACTACTACTCCACCTAGTCTCCTCCTCCTCCTCCTCTTACGAAATTTCTGTTCAACCCACTCTTACATAATTCTAGCTGTTCCTACTTCTGTCCAATACTTCTCTCTCCCCTCCTCCTCTCCTCTCACTTCCTCTCTTCGTTTTTCTCCTCAAGCTCCACTCTCTCTTTCTCTCTCTCTCTTTCTTTTCCTTCTCTCTTTCACCCACCCCCAACCCACTCTGTTTTTCCTTCTCTCTTTTTCTCTCTCTCTCTGACAGTCCCTCACTCACGTCTTTCTTTCCTTCTCCTTCTCTTAATCTCTCTTCTGCAAAGCACAAAATGTGACCCACATTAAAACACTACAAACGCAAACCTGCTCCGTACAGAAACAGCTGTTACACCAACAAAAACATTGTAGACTTCATTTATTTTTTAAAACAAAAAAAACCCACAACCCACCCATTGATTCACAAACCTTCATTATTATCCAACTCGCTTCCACCACAACCACCCTCCAGTGTCCTATGTCCACCCTGTATGTCTTCTACACAACAATAACAATCCCTTCTTCCATTAACCAGTAGCCATCTCATCCACTTGATTGTCCTGTTATGTTTCAGCCACTCGTAAGAAACCTCTACTTTTCTCCTTTGAATTACAACCCTCAAGAAATTTCTCCTTTCTTATGTTTCCCCCACGCACATCAGTGTATATAAGTTGGGCTTGAACTCCAACCTCGTCAGTCTGTAGTATCCTCACCCAACTCAGGAGACCTAAAAATGTTAATGG
>NC_069000.1:42376939-42379439 GCF_001194135.2 Octopus bimaculoides
TGTGTGTTTGTGTGTGTGAGTGTGTGTGTGAGTGTGTGTGCTTGCGTGTGTGTATAAGTGTAGGTGCTTGTGTGTGTGTGAGTGTGTGTGTGAGAGTGTGTGTATATGTGTTTGTGCGTGTATGTGTGTGTGAGTGCATGTGAGTGTGTGTATGTGTGTCTGTGTGTGTGTTTGCCTTCATGTACTGCTTGCTTCCCCTCTTTTCTTACCTGTACTGTCCATTCAATTTTCTGATATTACCTCATTGTTGAGCTCTCCTCTAATTTTCCTGTTCAACTGCCCCAGTTCTTTCCGTGTCTTTTCCAGCTTCATTCGTATTCTCTTCCTCCAGTTTGGTTCTTCCTTTTTATTACCTCCACCTTAGCAAAGGCAGAGGTATTGTTTTCAGTCGTGTTTGTTTGCTTGCTTGTCCGTGGACAAGATATCTCAAGAACTGCTGGATGGACTCGGATGAAACTTATATAAATTATATATGTATATACATATATATATAATATAAATTATATATGTATATACATATATACATAGGCGTAGGAGTGGCTGTGTGGTAAGTAGTTTGCTTACTAACCACATGGTCCCGGGTTCAGTCTCACTGCGTGGCATCTTGGACAAGTGTCTTCTACTATAGCCTCGGGCCGACCAAAGCCTTGTGAGTGGATTTGGTAGACGGAAACTGAAAGAAGCCCGTCGTATATATGTATATATATATATATATATACGTCGGGCTTCTTTCAGTTTTCATCTACTAAGTCCACTAACAAGGATTTGGTCGGCCGATGCTATTGTAGAAGACACTTGCCTAAGGTGCCACACAGTGGGACTGAACCTAGAACCATTTGGTTGTGAAGCAAGTTTCTTAACAAACAGCTACGCCTGCGTCTGTCAAGAAAATTTAGAGTAATGTTCACAATACAGAGCTGAAAGAGAAAAAATATATATTAATGGACAGTCCTTCTACTACACAAGAAGGGAGTCCGTCGATTTTATCAGAATGAAATGAAATTAAGCATACCTGTAGAGAACCATGAAAAATGGAGTAGCTTACCACTGGCCATTCATTAAAGATTTACGTTAAACCAAAAACACGATTTTCCCTAGCTAACCCAAATCTTGGGTACAAATGAGCATTTGGCCCTTCTCCTAAACGTAATTTAATATCTCAGCAACGGTCGATGACAAAATAAGATCATTTTCGGAATCAGCACGAAAACTTGCATAACAGACACTTAAAAAATTAGGATAAACTAAACTTTTGCAAAATTTTGTAACATAGTGATTATAATCAGCTGGTTCTGTCAGAATCCGGTTAATCGTGTCAACATTATCAAGCTCGTCATACCGCCATTATCGAGTTATTTCCCTTAGATAAATAAATATATTTTCACGTAGAGTTATTTCCCTTGGACATTAAACCTAAGATTTTTTTCTATCGGGCTGTCAGATAAATTCGTTCGTTTTTTTGTGTATTTTATTTTAATCTTTTCTAATATCTGAATTAACACGAAAAATATTTCTATTGTAGTGTTTTATAGCGGATTAGGGTGGTTTTTCCTCTATTCTCTATTTTAATAAATATGTGTTACGTAGGTTATCCAGATTTAATTACTGCATGTTACCTTGGGCAAGTGTCTTCTACTACAGCCTACCACCGACCAAGTTTCTTATCACTTAGCCACACCTACTCTGTGTGTGTGTGTGTGTGTGGCCTAGTGGTCAGGGTGTTGCGCTCACGAATCGCCAGATTGTGGTTTCAATTCCTGGTGTGTTCAATGTTCAACGTATACATCTTTGTGTGCGTTTATCAGTATTCTATAAACACCAGGTGGTGTGTTGTTTTCTTGAGCCAGGTACTTCATCTCACTTTGCTCTGCGATCACTTCGACACCTGGCATCTGATACACCGTGCACCTGTCCAGGTAACGTCGATTTGATGAAGAGAGTGAGCTTTATGTATATCACATACATTTGATCACCAGAAACAAATCATTCGTGCACGTCATTTGACAAAAGCTGAAAACTCACACTTCACCTTCGATGGAAGAGTCCATCACACACACACACACACACACACACACACATACATACACACACACACACACAAATATATATATATATATATATATATATATATATATATATATATATATATACATACATTTACTTTTAGTAATGAGATAAAAAAAAACCAAGGCCGTGTAGATTTTAGAACATTTATAAATAGGTCTTACAGCTGTTTCCAGGATATTTATTATATCCCTTCATCGGAGACGGTGTGAGAAAATGGTTAAGCAATAGTCAATTTAGATAAGATACGAAATAGAGAGTGAATTGGAGGAACGAACATAGATGTGTGATATGCAAGGATAGGTACGATGATGCAATCAGAAAAAACAGCACTTCCATTTTTCCTGTTTGCATCACCATACCTGTTCTTCGTTCCTACGTCTTGGTGAGCGGTATCAATAAACTCGGGAGTAAGTTGAAAGTACTTCACACAGAT
>NC_069000.1:42381355-42382113 GCF_001194135.2 Octopus bimaculoides
ATATATATATATATATATATATATATATATACATATATATCCATCCACACACACACACACACACACATGCATGTAATTAGAGGTAAGCAGGCATACATTAGCACGCACAGCCGCTAATTGTATACGCATACATTTGCAGATGTTCGGTACATTTGCACCTCATTCACATTCACAGCGTACAAGTGTACCGAAAGTGTGCTCGTGCGTGCGTGTGTGTTGATTATGTATATTCAGATCCTTTCCTGTCCCGGTTGCGTAATTAAAGAAAAAAAAACAACTAAGGTCTCCCTGACCTAGTCTCCTGCAGCAAAAAAGTCTTGATGCTACGAGTCTGAACGAAAGATCGAACAAGGTCCACGTTCAGTTCTAATCCAGTTGATAATAACCGGTACTCCGTCGGTTACGACAGTGAGTATTCCAGTTAGATATACGTTAAGTGTTCTAGTTAGTCTGCGTGGAGGCGCAATGGCCCAGTGGTTAGGGCAGCGGACTCGCGGTTTCGTTGTGAGTGTTTATTGAGCGAAAACACCTAAAAGCTTCACGGCAGGGGATGGTGGCGAACCCTGCTGTACTCTTCCACCACAACTTTCTCTCCCTCTTACTTCCTGTTTCTGTTGTGCCTGTAATTCAAAGGGTCAGCCTTGTCACACTGTGTCATGCTGAATATCCCCGAGAACTACGTTAGGGGTACACGTGTCTGTGGAGTGCTCAGCCACTTGCATGTTAATTTCACGAGCAGGCTGTTCGGCACTATCATG
>NC_069000.1:42382497-42384618 GCF_001194135.2 Octopus bimaculoides
GTCCATCCTATTATTTTAAAACTTCAAACTTCATT
This sequence comes from Octopus bimaculoides, assembly GCF_001194135.2. Classification (NCBI taxonomy): domain Eukaryota; kingdom Metazoa; phylum Mollusca; class Cephalopoda; order Octopoda; family Octopodidae; genus Octopus; species Octopus bimaculoides. The sequence continues at coordinate 42,382,533 of NC_069000.1, forward strand.
TGTTTTCTATTTTGATAAATTCTCTCTGTTGAAAATTATATTTTTATATTTTAAATAATTTGCAATTTCAGGAAATATGTTTTTATATTAAATTTGTGTTTTCTACTCACGACTAGCTAGCGCGGACGCGCGAACTTTCGAGTAATAGATAGATAGATAGAGAGAGAGACAGACAGACATATAGCTCACTCCGGCCAGTCATGGTATTAGCTGTCAGTAGCCAAAGAATCGACAGGCCAGCAACAGGCATGCAGGCAGACAGACAGATACTTCACTAGCAGGCAGTGAGCACTTTCACTTCTGACAGCTAATAGCATGATAGTGCCGGCTGTTCCGTTGATCGGATCAACTGGAACCCTCGACGTCGAAAGCGACTGTAGTTATTCTGACCAACGGAACAGCCTGCTCGTGAAATTAACGTGCAAGTGGCTGAGTACTCCACAGACACGCGTACCCTTGACGTAGCTCTCAGAGTGATTCAGTGAGATACAGAATGTGACATGGCTGGCCTCTTTGGAATAACAGGTACAATTCATTTTTGCCCAGCTGAGCGGACTGGATCAACGTAAAATAAAGTGTCTTGAGCAAGGACACAATACGCTACCAACAATCGAAATCACGACCTTGCGATCGCAAACCCGAATACCCTGGGAAGCTAGCCACAAATAGCTGATTCCTCCAAAACAATAATGATGATACAAGCGGAAGGAAAGCTGCTGGTTAAAAATGTAAACAAACGTGACACGAGACCCAAACTAATTTACTTAATCATAGCAAGCTGCTTAAGTGTTTGCACGTGTGTGCGTATGTGTGTGTGTGTGCGAGCGCGCGCGTGTGTGTGTGTATGTATGGGCATACCTACAGAATTGTGCCCCGCCCGACTTCGCTTCTTCACAACTTCCAGAAAAATATCCATTTTTTAATGAAATTTTCTACAATTTTGCTTCAAATGATGCACATTCCCATTATATCGAAATTCGTTGTAAAAACATTTTTTCCGAGTGTGAGGAGAGGGGGTTCGGAAAATTCACGCGAACCGGATTATTTTTTTCCTCATAACTTTCAGAAAAATGGGTATTTTTTTGAATGAAATTTTGTATAAATACCTTTGAGATGGTGTATATTATGATTCTATGGGAATTTGGTATGAAAAAGAAATTGGTGGACAAGCACATATACACACTGACACACATGACAAAATGGAACATGAAATTTCGAAAGAAAAATTGTGATATGAGTTAGTATGTATGTTTGCGAGCCTACCAGTTTTTTTGGTTCATATTTAAATTCCGATATAACGGAAAATTTCGGAACGGTATTTGCTGAAAATTTCATTACAAAATTACCCATTTTTTCTAAATTCGTGAATTTTCAGAAACTTCCTCCCCATGATCGGAACAAATGGTTTCATAACAAAATCCGATCTAATTAGAATCTACACTATCTGAAAAAAAAAAAATTCATTAAAAAACATCCATGATGCAAAATTGATGGGGCACATTGATGTAGTTATGCCTATATATGACTGGGTGACTGTAATGTGTATGTATGTAGGTATAGATCTGCGTGTATTTATCTGTGTGTATGTTTGTGTGTGCTTGCTTATGTGTGCATGCATGTAAGTGTGTACCTCTATGTGTAGATATGTGTAAGTATATATATCATCTAAAAGCGAGTATATATTTTTGTGTCTACGTGCATGTATGCATAATGTAATAATTATGTAATAAAAATGGGGCAAAGGTAAAGAATATGCACACCCGGTATTTAGGGTTAGGGTTTAGGGTTAGGATTAAGGTTGGATCTTTTTTAAAACGGGGGCCACATTTTTCATTAACGAAACACTTTGAAACTTGGAACACTGGTAGAATGTGTCATATAAAACATCTTTTTCTCTTAGTCTTCTTAAAAAAAAAAGAAATCCATAAATTATTCCATGTTAAAGTTGTCGTATTTCTGTAATTTCAACCAATCACTGACGTCCATTCAGCCGATATACATTAAGTGCCGACTACATAAACAAACGATTCTGAAACAATTAACCCTAACCCTAGGGTTAGGGTTAGGGTTAGGGTTAAAGCAAATT
>NC_069000.1:42384628-42392569 GCF_001194135.2 Octopus bimaculoides
AAACAACTGAATACTTGTCAGTGATTGGTTGAAATTATCGAAATAAGACAATTTTTTACATGAAATAAATTCGAATACAAAAATATTTTTCTGTTCTATAACACAAAATAGATAAGTATACGAAGTTTAAAAGTCTTTCGCTACCAAAAACACTACGTAAAACATTAATGAAAAATGTGGCCCCCGTTTTAAAAAAGATCCTTAAGGTTTAGGATTAGGATTAAGGTTTAGGGTTACGCCAAAAACGGGTGGCAGGCGTATTTTTATCGCCGCTAAAAATGGTACTCTGTCGGTAACAACGACGAATGTTCGAGTTCCTCTCAATCGAATAGCGCCCTCGTGAAATTAACGTACAAGGGGCTGAGTAATCCACACACACACACGCACACCCTTAGTATACTTCTCGGGGCGATTCAGCGTGACACACAACGCGACAAGGCTGGCCCCTTTGAATTACTGGTACAACTCATTTTTGCTAGCTAGGTGGGCTGCAGCAACGTGAAATAAAGTAGCACGCCACCAGGAATCGAACTCACGACCGTGAGACGAATACCCTTAACCCACGATGTATGTGTATGTATGCTTGAATTTGTGTGTGTGTGTGTGTGTATGTATGTATGTACGTACGTACGTATGTATATATATATATATGTATGTATGTATATACGAACGTATGTATAAACAATTATAAAGACAAGTGCGTTCGCACCGATCTGATTCCCACCCAGCAACACAAGCAAATTTAATTCCTCAAAACGTTAACCTTAAACACTTTCGGAAAAGTTTTTTTATTAATTTTTATATTTATTTATAGAACTCGGAACTCGGGTCAATCACGTGATAACAACGTGTGGCGGGTTAAACAAGTAGCAGCTGCGCATGCGTCACCTTCTAAACGTAAACAACATTGTTGTGGCTGCGCCCAACTGTTATGTACATTTCGTTTCGTCCTCTACTCTGAACGAATCTGATCGAACCCAGACTAAACTGCAAATATTTTAAGACTTTCACATTGATTTACTAATAGTCCCACTCGTATTTTATATTTTGTTATTGTGGATTTAACACGGAATAGACCATGTTGCAGATGAACCGTTTGGTGCTTCAGTATCAGAACTGTTGCCATTTATCGCTTTTCAGTGCGAGCCATTACTCTTCTCGAATTACATATAAGCCTACTGCTTCTCTAATTTCTTCGACTGGACATGATCAGAGTGGTTTCGGGACTCTGATGCCCTCAGCTCGATCGTTCTCATCGAAGACCGATCAACCGGATAACCACGATAGCAAAACCGGCCCCGTCGAACGAAAACAACAGTCGAACGACTATCGTAACAAGCATGGGTCCCATGATCGAGCCGACTTGCTAGGACGTCCATTCGCTAATCGTGACATCGATAATAGATGGCAAGGTTTACTGCACGACCGTAAACAATCCAACGACTCCACCATGGGCTTTCCATCCTATTCGGGCCCGGTTGTGAGCCTACACTCTGCTATGCAATCTAATGTGCCGAAACCTTACTTTCCGAATGACAGATCTTCGTTCCCAACTCATAATAATATGCCTGGTGGAGGAGTAAAGGCCCAGCAAAAGTTTCTCTACGGTGGTTTGCACAGCACTCACCCGAGCAACCAGAAGAGAGAAGAGAGCTACCCGGTTAAATTCGCCGTCCCTGTCCATGCAACAACCGAAGCGGAAACACACAACCAACCAGTTTCTATTGAGTATCAGGAAACGAAACAAAACGGGTTCGATACCGATAACCGAAATCAGACCGTATACGAAAACGGAGAAGAAAGCGATATGAGTGTGTCTCATATTCAAGCCAGTGCCTCGACACCCTCAAATGCTTCCCAGATATATGCTAGTAGTATTAATAAGCAAGGTACCCTAGATAGTCTTCAGAATACCCATTTTACCAGATATTTTAGCCACGGTAGCACGCTGGCTCCACAACCAGAGGTCACCTATGTTTCACCGTGCCCTCAAGGAATTCAAGGTAACGATTGCGTTTACTTCCAACAGTGGATGGAAAGCTGCCTCAGATACGGCTTAACCAACTGTGAAGAACAGCTGGAGAATTTAAAGTCCGGTCGGAAAACATTACAGCAGGTACTTGATGAACAACAGAAAATTATCGAAGAAGCTGCTTTAAATATGAAAAGCAAGACATCATTGAACGGGGGTAAATTTATTCTATTTCCTTTTTGCTTTATCGCACATATTTGCTTCACTTTTTACGGGTATATTTGTATTTTAACTGCGAGAATTAAAACCTGTCAGAGAACGATTTTAAAATATTCGAATTGTCCACATAGTTTTGTTTCGGATTAAGATTAATGATGTAAAGAACAAAAAATTTATTCTAAAATAGCATCTTTTCTTTATTGTTTAGCATCGTCCCGGGTCAGCTTTGATCGAGCAGACTTATGATTAAAGACATTTTAGTTTATTGGACTAAATTTTGAACCAGATTACATAACCTAATGTGTCCTTTTTCTATTTATGACAGAATGGTATGTGATATGTGAAAGATTTGACTGCTGTTTCTTATAGGTCGAACCCCCATGTTGAAACTCTCTTTGACTTTTCTTTCTAACAGGTCGAGCTGACAACTAAATGTTGTCCTTGTTAGATTTTGAAATAGCACGAAATAACGAGAGATGCTAGCCGTCTGCTGTAAACTAGGGTTGGGGGTAGAAAGATCTGAAACTCGTAAAAGAACAATGATACACTGCTAATAGGTACATGATGTAAAATTTTGAAGTCGGGTAACAGTCATTATATCGATTCCAGTACTCAAGTGGTACTTGCTCTATCGATCTAGAAGGGGTGAAAGGTAACGGCGACTTCAGTGACCTTTGAACTCTGAACGTAAAAATAATAATTCTTTTTAATTTTGGCTCAGTGCCAGCGGTTTTGAGCGGAAGGGACAAATCAATTACATCGACCCCAGTACTTGACTGGTACTTTATCGACCACGAAAGAATGAAATGCAAAGTCGACCTCGGTAGGATATGAACTCGGAACATTAAAAACCGCCCAAATATCGCCAAGTATTTGGTACGAGGTTCTGTTTTAATGTGTTAATTTATTTTAGCCTTATAATAACAAATAACAAGGCTTGAATTTTGGTCGGGTTGGAAATGGCAGATTAAAACGACTCCAGTGCTTGACTGCTTTTACTTATTTTTGTTTTTTATAAACAAAATCTAAAAGAAATTCGAAGTTTCGAAAACTTGGCAATAACAGTTGACCGAATTATTTGCATGATTACAGAAATGTGTGTCCGCCCTCCACCGCCGACTGTGTTGTTCTCCATCGGACTGTAGGTGGAATTATACGAAAGTTTTCAAAAAATATAAAGGTTTTTATTATAAATATTATTGGCTATCCTTCATTTTGAGTCATATTATTTACTGCTTTTCCCCCCCAATATAATCGTAACCAACATCAGTGAAAATGTATTTCTGGAAATTTTCATCTAAAGAATATGCATTAAAAATGCATCATGAAGAGGTGGGGAAATGTCGAAGAGGTGGGCATGTTTATGTTATTATACTGGATTGTTTATAAGGCGGCGAGCTGTCAGAAACGTTAGCACGCCGGGCGAAATGCTCCAGTCTGATCTGGCAAGGGTTCTACAGTTGGATCCCCTTCCTAATGCCAACCACTCCGAGTGTGTAGTGGGCACTTTTCATGTGCCGGCGGCACTGGCATCGGCTACGTTCGGACAGTGCTTTTTACGTGCTGTCAGTCGGGACGAGGGAGGCCCCAGCCTGGCCACACTTTAATGACTGATACAGAAGTAACAGTTTCAAAAGATACGTAATTCATTGGCAAAAGTTTTTGGTTCTCACAAGTGTAAATGCAAATGCTCCCTAAATATGTTATAAGTATACAAAAACTTCGGTAAATACCATTTTTATTCCTTCCATGCCTTTTTTTAACCCTTTTCTTCTCTGCATGATATTTTCATTAATTCTTTTTCTATGCCTATAATTCATTAACTAAAAGAAGGAAGTTGTTAAATATGATGGGATGATTAATAACATGATATCATTTGTATGAAATATACCACGTGATGTACCTTATACGTTATACATGCACGTGATATATGCCAGCACATATATATATATATATATATATATATATATATATGGGAGAATATACAAATAATAACAACAGACGAGGACAGGTGGTGTAAATAACAAAAGTATATATTAGTATGACGCTCGGGAATACGGAAAGTCTTTGACGTTTCGAGCTACGCTCTTCAACAGAAAGAATACGGAGACAAGGAGAAAAACACGGAGAAATAAACTGCAACAATATTTATACACATAGACAAACACCTGCTATACTCTCAGGCTAATGACACTGCATGCTCATGTTTGCAAGTGCACAAAATATATGCAAGCCTTTATATGAATGCACATTAACACAAGCGCCAGTGCATGATAAAGATTTTTAACATAGGCACAAGGATGCTAACATATTGTTGGAAAGGGTAGAGACAATTTTATCAACCCCCTCTATTTGATTTGTGCTATATTTTTATTGACCCCAGAACAATGAAAGATAAAGTCAACTGAGATAGAAATAGAACCCATAACAAAAGTGTGTACAGTAATCCCTCACCATATCGTGGTTTATTATTTAACCCTTTCGTTACCAACCCGGCTGAAACTGGCTCTGAGTACAAATGTCTTGTTTTCATAAGTTTTTGAATTAAAATCTTAGTCACAATTTATGTTCCTAACACCAGCTTAATGATAACTAAGTTATATTACTAAATTTTTTGTCATATTTAAAATTAATTGAAAGAAACACAGAGCATCTCAACAGAAATATGGTAACAAAAGGATTAAAATATATAATAGAGAAATAATTCTTAATCCTTTTGATACCAACCTGTCTGAAACCGATTCTGGCTCTGTTATATAAATGTCTTGTTTTCAAAAGTTCTGAATTAAAATCTTCCACCAAACCTTAGTCACAATTTATGTTCCTAACACTATCATTATAACTAAGTTATTTTACTAAATTCCTTGTTGTATTTAAAGTAATTGAAAGAAACACAGAGCATCTCAAAGTAAATTTAGTAATGAAAGGGTTAAAGTGAGTTCTTTTGTGCCGTAAACCATTTACCATTTCTTTGGTGTCCCCTCTTTCCCTTGATGCCCTAAGCACATACTTATTTTGCTTAACGGTTAATCCAGCGCTGCTCAAAACGATGAAAGCTAAAACTCACCCCGACCAGATTTGGACTCAGATCATAAAGAACAGTGTTTTGTTCAACACTCCAAGGATTCTGCCAGCTTGTTGCTTTTTCATAATAATAAAAATCCTTTCTACTATAGGCACAAGGGCTAGTTGATTATATCGACCCCAGTGTCATGACCCTCAAAGGCTGAAAGGTGAAGTCGGCACCAGTGAAATTTGAACTCAAACTTAAGCTGGACAAAATGCCACTAAGTAATTTTTGCGGCATGCTAACAATTCCACCAGCTCACCACATTGATGATAATAATAATAATAATACTAATAATAATAATAATGATAATCCTTTCTACTAAAAGCACAAGGCCTGAAATTTGGTGGCTGGGAGGTAGTTGATTACATCAACCCTGGTGTGCAACTGGTACTTATTTCATCAACCCTGAAAGGATGAAAGGCGAAGTTGACCTCAGCAGAATTTGAACTCAGAACATAAAGATTCTGCCAGCTTACTGCCTTAATAATAATAATAATAATAATAATAATAATAATAATAATAATAATGATAATAATAATAATAATCCTTTTTTAGTATAGGCACAAAGCCTGAAATTTGAGGATGGGGACTAGTCAATTACATCAGCCCCAGTGTTTCACTGGTACTTAATTTATCGATCCTGTGAAGACGAAAAGCAAAGTCAACCTCGGCAGAATTTGAACTCAGAACATAAAGATTCTGTCAGCTCACCGCCTTAATAATAATAATAATAATGATAAGGCAAATTTGTTCTAAGTGTCATTTGAACCTAGTACGTAAACATCCACAACAAATATCACAAAGTATTTTGTCTCATGCTGTAACAATTCTGCAAATTCACTATTTTTGATAATAATTCTAAATAAGTTGGCAAATTGGCAGAACTGTTAGCATTCCGGTCAAAATGCTTAGCGGTATTTCATCTGTCTGCGTTCTGAGTCCAAATTCCACCCAGGTCAGCCTTGCTTCTCATCTTTTCAGAGATGATAAAATAAGTACCAGTTGAGTACTGGGGTGGATAGAATCGACTTATCCTCTCCCCCAAAATTGCTGGCCTTGTGCCAAAATTTGAAACCATTATTAATATTATAAAATGGTTGAGTTCCTTTTGAGTGTTGGGCCTCACAGAGGTGAGATTGATGAGTTCCTTTTGAGCATTGGGCCTCATGGAGGCAAAGTGGCTGAGTTCCTCACAGAGGTGAGGAGGCTGAATTCCTTTCAAGCGTTGGGCATCAATGGAGGCAAAATGGCTGAGTTCCTTTTGAACGGGCCTCACAGAGGTGAGGTGGCTGGATTCCTTTTGAGCGTTGGGCCTCGTGCAAGCAAAGTGACCGAGCTTCTTTCGAGTGTTGGGCTTCATAGAGGCAATGACCAAGACCTTTGGTATTATGTCATGCTTGAGAAGACCCTTCAAGCCGAGCAAACCCGCAGTCATGGCAGATGCCGGTGCCACACAAATAGCACCTGTGTCGGTGGCACATAAAAGCGCCCATTACCTTCTGGAGTGGTTGACATTAGCAGGGACCTCCAGCCATAGAAAACCATGCCAAATCAAACTGGAGCCAGGTGCAGCCTTCCAGTGTGCCAGCCCAGTCAAACCGTCCAACCCATGCCAGCATGGACAACAGACGTTAAATGATGATGATGATGATGATGTAGCAAGCTGGCAGAATCATTAGCATGCCTGGGAAAGTACTTAGCAACATTTTGTCAATCTTTATATTCTAAGTTTAGATTCTGCTGAGGTTAATTTGTGGTCAAAGGATTCTGGATTATTTTTCTGTTTTTCTTTTTACTTAATTTTTGAGAGTGGTCAGGTTCATTTTTAGTATTCTCGTTTGTAAGAGCAGTTGAGTTTATTTCGGATATTCTCATTTTAAAAATCATCTCCGGCTAATCGTCGAAAGGACATTGGTGTTGCCTTGGCGGAGGGTTGCGCTCTCTGAATACTCTTGTTTTATTTGTTATCCAACAAATCTATAATCAAAAAGATTCCGACTGTGACCCTTTCTTCTTTTTTTCCCTCTCTTTCTCTCTCTTCCCCCAGAACACTGGGTAAAACTATGTCTATGTTTTGTGTGCACTGACTCCCTTTACCTTGACTTTTGGGCCTTTCAACATCTTGTCAAACAATAGTTCAGCTATAAATCTTGGCAAGCACTGCATCCATTTCACAGCCAGGCATGTCATAATTGGAGCCAGATAACAGAAAAATAAACTGTGACCCATATTACAATACAGCTTACATATCAAGGATATAGTGTTGCTGCTACACTCACATACACACACACAAGCACACACACAAACTCCTGCACAAGCAATAGACTTCATTTTATGACTAGTTGTCGTCCTCAAAACTTAAGAGATGCTTTAGCTGAGGTCAATTACTAACCGACCAATCAGATATAAAATTTGAAATGCTCCACATTCAAATCCCTCCTCATATATCGAGGTCAGTGTTGCAGGAGATATACACATGCATGTGCGCACATGCACATGCTCGTACATCCTTGACCTTAAGAAAACGAACACCATTTTGTTGATTTCATAAACACTTGCTCGCCAACACAAACTTAAAACCATTGCCTTACAAACATACTATTTCTTCTTTCTAACTCTTCACCAACTGCTATGTGGTAGCTCAGTTTGCTAGAAATAGCAGCTAAGTCTCCCTCAACTC
>NC_069000.1:42392890-42394807 GCF_001194135.2 Octopus bimaculoides
AATACCAGTTGAGTACTGGGGTCGATGCATTCGACTACCCCCACCTTCCACCAAACTTCAAGTCTTGTGCTGAAATTTAGAATTAGTATTACTGATATACATACATACATACATATATATATATATATATATATATATATATACATTGGTTCTATATGGAATATGAGGAACTAAGTAACAAACTAAAGCTGTCTCCTCTATACAAGGTACCTGTGCCTTTCTGTCCATCATATTTTTGCCTCCCTACACGGGGCATAATTTCATCTCCCTCCTTACTACAACTCAACTCAGTCGAAGGGTCTTTTTCCTTGTCTTGTAAGTTATTTGGCTACATCGCTTGTGTTAGTATCACGGAAAAAAGGACCCAATACCCTCTGTAAAGCGGGTGGCTTTAGAAAAGGCGTCCAGCCATAGAAACCCTGCCAAAGATGGCATCGGAGCTCAACACAGACCTCCAGCTCATTAGATCTTGTCAAATCATCCAACCCATGCTAGTATTGAAGATGGACATTAAGTGATGATGGTGATGTATGCATAATTTCCTATGTAAATATATATCTTGCAGTGTATAACATGGGATAAAACGTGATGTGGTCTCAAAACCAAAATTATCCGCTGTAATTCGAGACAAGTTCTTGTTAGCACATTCTACATGATTGTGCAATCGGCTATAAATAGCAGCTTAATCTCACTCAAATCACGCCTCACTCTCTTTTTTAAAAACAGAGGACCGCTTTAGATACTGTAGTGCAGAGAACACAGCGCTTGATCACAAAAAGTCAGGATCGCCATGGTTGGAATGCATTTGGTCACAGATCTGCTCAATCAAGAAGATAATTACGTACAGCACATTATTTGTCACTAGAGAGACCCACATAACAAAATACATTTGTTATTTGTATTCGCTTCATTGTTTTCAGATGCCATAATTGTGGTTTTGTGTTTGAGCATGGTTGAGTTGTTTGGGTGGTGTCAGATTAAATAACAAATCTGATCCGTTGTCAGGTTTAACACCCTCACCTGCCCTCCTTTGAAGTGATGTAATTCAGTGTTCCGCAACCAGTATGCCTGAGTACACAGATGTGCCACAGGACAATGTTAGGTGTGCCGCAGTGTAACCCGAATATAATTTTCGGCCCTATTCTTAGTCCACGTCTGCTGCCGAATTCTGAAAAGAATACCAGTGTACCACAAGTGTCAAAAAAAAGGGTTGCAGAGCCCTGATGCAGCTCTGATTGTGTTTTCCCCCTCCAACTCTCTCAGGTCCCCAATTTTATACAGGCTTATACAGCAGACTCCAAACTGTTGCCCCAAATCAAAGCATCGCTCTGGGCAGACTGCTCTTACTTCTGTCCCCACTTCAGGTATATTACTGCCCCCTTGAATGCTTTTGACAATCTCTACTCCAATCCCAGCATTCATATGTGTGTGTGTGTGTGTGTTTACACCTGCAATCTGCTGTCATTAGTATGAAATGGGTGATAGGTGACGGTCTTGTCAATTTTGCCGTCAACATCTCTTCCCCTCATTCCCTCACTTTGAGCATAAGAAGCCATGTGGAATAAGAAATCCTTTACTTGTAAAACAATTAAGGGCTTCTATGAGAAACGGCATCAGGCTGTAAAACAATACTTCATATTACACATATTTGTTCAGCCTATGGAGAAACAGACCTAAAATACTAAAATAGATGTGTGTGTGTGTGTATATATACATACATATATATATATATATCATCATCATCGTTTAACGTCCGCTTTCCATGCTAGCATGGGTTGGACGATTTGACTGAGGACTGGTGAAACCGGATGGCAACACCAGGCTCCAGTCTAATTTGGCAGAGTTTCTACAGCTGGATGCCCTTCCTAACGCCAACCACTCAGAGAGTGTAGTGGGTGCTTTTATGTGTCACTCGCA
>NC_069000.1:42395661-42403854 GCF_001194135.2 Octopus bimaculoides
ATGTCCTCAGCAGTTACAGCCCATGTTTCACTGCCATGTAGCATGGCTGTTCGTACGCATGCGTCATACAGTCTGCCTTTTACTCTGAGTGAGAGTCCCTTTGTCGCCAGCAGGGGTAAGAGCTCTCTAAACTTTGCCCAGGCTATTCTTATTCTAGCAGCTACACTTTCATCATCGTTTAACGTCCGCTTTCCATGCTGGCATGGGTTAGACAGTTTGACTGGAGCTGATAAGCCGGAGAGCTGCACCAAATTCCATTCTGATTTGGCATGGTTTCTACAGCTGGATGCCCTTCCTGACGCCAACCATACTCCAGGAGTATGATGGGTGCTTTTACATGCCACTGGCACAGCTTCCATTTACATAGTGCATATATATATATATATTTCAATAATAATAAATAAAAGGGTCAAATTTAATTAATTAGCTAATCAATTAATTAATTGATAATTTTACCAAGTAGTTCGGTACATTAAAATAACCTTTTTAGGTAAAATTATACAGATATTCTATAATTATAAACATAATTATAATTAGGGGTCAGCTAATTACTTTGCCACGCACCGAATTTAGAAATAGGAGTTAAATACCTTTTCTACTACCATAATGATAGTAGAAAAGGCACTTAAAACTTTTATTAGCAGTAGTAGTAGTAGTAGTAGTAGCAGCAGCAGCTGCAGTAGTAGTAGTAGTAGTAGTAGCAGCAGCAGTAGTTGTAGTAATAGTAGCAGCAGTAGTAGTAATAGTAGTAGTAGTAGTAGTAGTAGTAGTTAACAAGCTGGCAGAATCACTACTGTGTCAGGTCCAATGCAAATACCAGTCAAATACTGGGGTCAATGTAATGCACTAGCCCCTTCCTTTTAAAATTGCTGGCCTTGTGCCAAGATTAGAAAGAATTCTAGTTATTGGCTTTCACTGCTTATGTTCCGGCTGTGATCATCCTGCCTGTTCTTTTTTTATTTTATATTTTGTTCAGACTTAGTTTGTTTCCATTGTCTTATGTAGTCTTCACCCACAATCTTTTTCATAAAAAAACACTAAGGTGTTGTTTGACTGCTATTTCTAGCATGTTGAATAATCACATAGAGGTTTCCTCTATTTGATGTTGTTGGTTTCACTTCTGCTTTTGCCACTATTGTTGTTGTTGTTGTTGCCTATCTGGCTTTTATTCTTGTTGTTGCTGTATTGCTTTTTTTTAAAATTTATTTTGTTAATTAACCCAAGATTGCTTTAGAATTAATTGTATGTGTGTGTATGTTTTCAATTTTCTAATTTTAACTAACTTCAGTGCACCCATATTATCCTTATAATCACTAATCTATCTATAAATGCATTTGGAGTGCATTTAGCTGCTGCAGTTGAAACAGTAAAATTGCTCGTTTGAACTATTTTGATATATATATGAGTTATCTTTCCTTGTTTTCTCTTTTGTGTTTGTTTTGGGTTATTTTTTTTTCTTTTTACATTTTACTGTATTTATATCTTAATACAGGACTATTCAAAAAGAACGAACCAATTTAATTATGCAATATCTTAATAAGGAAAAGCAATAGAAAACTCCAGCTAAGTCCCAAGTATTTACTCACAATCAACTTTTATTTACTGTCTTATAAGTGTTCAATGTGGCCACCACTAGAGAATTCCTCCCAGACACGTATCAGCATATCATGATCCCTTGAATTGATCATTTGTTATTCAATGTTTAACGTCATTGAGGTTAATGGGTGGGGGTGGAACATAAGCACGATCTTTTACATATCCCCCACAAGAAAAACATCACACCCATCGAACAACAACGGCGATCAACTCAGTGGCTCGTGATATGCTGATACGCATCTGGGAGGAATTTTCTTATCGCATTAACGTTGCCCATGCTGCAGGTGGTGGCCACATTGAACAATTGTAAGACAGGAAATAAAAGTTGATTGTGAGTAAATACTTGGGAATCAGCTGGAGTTTTCTATTGCTTTTCCTTACTAAAATGTTGCAGAATGAAATCGGTTCATTCTTTTTGAATGACACTATACTTCTCACTATTCAGACTCTGTCTTCCATTCACTCTGCTTTTCTCTCTCTTTCACTCTCTCTCTCTCTCTATCTCTCTTTCTCTGCTTCTTCCCTCTCTCTCTCTCTCTCTTTGCCTTTCTACTCCTTTCTCTCTCTGCTTCGTTCCCCTCCCCTTTATGGCAGCTCTCACCTCATCCTGCTCCTCATGAACACTTCATCATTTTTATGAGTTCAGCCTCCTTCCACTACAACCACCATCACTGCTACCACTACTCCCACTGCTGCCAATCCTGCACACATGCACATCCTCACTTCTTACATTCCCCCTCCCCTCTTAATCCTCTACCACTGCTTATTATTATCATCATCATCATCATCATCATTTAATGTCCACTTTTCCATGCTTGCATGATGTTGGGCAGAATTTTGTTCAAGCAGATTTTCCATAGCTGGATGCCTCTCCTGTCACTAACCCTCATCTGTTTCCAAGCAAGCTAATATTCACCCCTCCCCTGATCAGACATGTCTTCATGAATGATTGGAAATGAATGAAATTACACACTGCTCGTATGACAATGGCACTCGTTTACAGCTATGTCCAGGCAAGTAGTGACACAAATACACACGCATACGCATGTAGATACATACTCTTCCACTCTATTACTTGTTTCAGTCATTTGACTGTGGCCATGCTGGAGCACCACCTTAATGGGGTTTTTTTTTAGTCGAAGAAATCAACCCTGGAACTTAGTCATTGTAAGTTTAGTACTTATTCTACCAGTCTCTTTTGCCAAACTGCTAAGTTATGGGGACATAAACACACCAACATCGGTTGTCAAGTGATGGTGGAGAGACAAACACAGGTACATACATACACACACACACACATACATACTGAGGGCAAAGAAATAAAAACCCGCAATATGGTAGAAGCCATAGTCACTCATAATAAAAAGAAATACTGGTGGAATGTACCTGTGAAGACCTCAATAAAATGCAATCACAACAGGCCTGATATAATGATTTGGGATAGAGAAGAGAAACTGTGCACAGTTGTGAAAATTAGCTGCCCAGCGGATGTTAACATAAAGCTGAAGATCAGTGAAAAGGAGAACACCTATGCTGAACTATTGAGAAATCTACAGTTACTCTATCCAGATTACAAGTTCAGGTTTATACCTGTAATTATTGGGGACACTGGGATATGTAACACACGGCCTAAATACCAATCTTGAGAAATTAAGCTTCTCAAAACAAGAAAAGAGAAAGCTAATCCTGGGACTGAACCCAGAACCATATGGTTGGGAAGGAAGCTTATTACCTCACAGCCATGCTTGCACCTATGTACATATATACAATGGACTTGCTTTCAGTTTCCATCTACCAAATCCACTTATAAGGCTTTGGTTGGTCAGGAGTTATTACAGAATTCTTGTCCAAGATGGCCCACTGTGAGACTGAACCCAAGACCATGTGCTTGGAAAGTAAATTTCTTAACCACACAGCCACACTCATACCATGTGTGTTTGTGTGTGTGTGTGTGCACATATGTTTGTAAGGATGTTTACATTTTGTAATCTTATGAGTTAGTTTGGTATCCACTGTTGCCATTTCCCTGTTGACAATTCATCCAGTGGCTCTGCACTTTCAAACACATGCCATCCGCAGTGAAAAATCCCTTAGTTGAAAAAGAAGAGCACCCAGTCACTGGAAACTGCCTTAACTCACTCAGCTAACCCATGCAGGCATAGAAAAACGGACGTTAAAACAATGATGATGATGATGAATCTGTTTATTGCTGCTTGGCAAAGAAAAACAAAGAATGAAAGCAGATAATCTTTCTTGAAGAATTCCTAAGTTTGATAAAGAAGAATTTCTTTTCAGACAGCTTAATAATCACATTGTTAATCTTAATCCTGTCTTGGGAAATTTTCCCCACTCCCACCACCTCTCTTATTATCTTTTTTTTTTTCAACCTTGTTTTTTTCCATCTTCTGGTTTTCTTTGTCATTTTTTACATTTAACTTTGTATTTTTCTTCTTTCATTTCATTTTTTTTGTTTCTTCTTAAATCCTGTTGTGTCTGATGGGAAAAACAGTCCAGCACAGTTTTAAAGATAAACTTTGTAGGTCAGCATTTTTCTGATCTGACACCCACTCTGTATATATCATCATCATCATTTAACGTCCGCTTTCTATACTAGCATGGGTTGGACGGTTTGACTGAGGACTGGCGAACCAGAAGGCTGCACCAGGCTCCAATCTGATCTGGCAGAGTTTCTACAGCTGGATGCCCTTCCTAACGCCAACCACTCAGAGAGTGTAGTGGGTGCTTTTACGTGTCACCCGCACGAAAACGGCCACGCTCGAAATGGTGTCTTTTATGTGCCACCCGCATAAGAGCCAGTCCAGGGGCACTGGCAACGATCTCGCTCGAAAACCCTACAAGGCCAGTCAGGCGGTACTAACGGCTCCTTTCAGTTTCCGTCTACCAAATCCACTCACAAAGCTTTGGTCAGCCCAAGTCTATAATAGAAGACACTTATATATATGGTGGTTGCCTACTCATGGAGAGTCTGACCACCTCTTCTACTTACACCTAAGATCTTTCATGATATCTGATGTGACACCCACATAGATTGCATATCTGCTTTAGACCATCAAGAACTGCACTTAAGTTTTGATATTTGTGGATCTTAAAATGTCTTTTGAGGCCTCCGTTAAATTTGCAGACCTTATGGCATTGACAGGTATGCGCAAATAGATAGGCAAAGTAGCAGGTGGAGGTTCAGTTTTTATGGGTCCGCAAAAGAGATTTGAGCCCAGCAAAAGAAAGGCATGAATCTGTCACAAACCGTGTGCACAAGAGGGTGGTTGGGATTCGTTTTCTCGTTGATCGTAGCATCAAGGTGGGTGAGAGAGTTGGTATATGTGAAAGCACATGGTTGGATGTATATAAAACAAAATAAAATGAAAAAGCTACAGAAGATTTGTATTATATGGTTAAAAAATATATTAAAATCATCATGTTAGGAGAATGATATAAAATTTTGTGTAGTGACATTGTTTGGGGAGGAATAACCGGTTTTGTATTTTCTTTTCAAATTTCTCAAATTTCTTTCGGTCAAGAAATTCAAGAAATTTGGAAAGAAAATACGAAACCGGTTTTATATCATTTTCCTAACATGATGATTTTAATATATTTTTTAACCATATAATACAAATCTTCTGTAGCTTTTTCATTCTATTTTGTTATATATATATATATATAACCCATGCAGTAGGGTTGCTCCCAAAACTGTGCTTGGGAAGCCAACTTCTGACCCACATTGGTTATAATAATAATAATAAGAAGAAGAAGAAAGTAATTACTAGCTTCAATATGACTTAAGATTTTTTATGTATGTTCATCTTTTTATCAATTTCTATCATTTTTGCAATTCAGGTTCTGTAATCAGAGTCAATATTCAATATTATTATTTAAAATCAATATTCCAGATTAAAAAAGAACTTTTGAAATTCTTATTTCTAAATCTTTTAAATATTTATTCCTACCATTCTCGCTTTACCTTTTTCTCTTACCTGGATTTTCCTCTTCAGACATGTTGTTTGCCTAGATTTCATCTCCCGTCTTAACTTTGTCACCATTGAACTACAATTCTCATCACACGATCACACCACCTGCGCAATCCATGTCAGTCTCTTTCGTATCCTCCTCCTCTTCATCATCATCATCTTCTTCATCTTTGTCCATCTCCGTCCCTACAGCCACGACCACCACCGCTGTCGCAATACACTCAGCTAATGAAGAGCACCTTTTGAACAAGCATCGGTCGGTTTCAGATGTCTACCAGAAGCATCACCAAGACTCCAAGGATGAGCAGAAAGCAGTGGAACCAGCGTTCGAGGGATGGATGCAGACGGCGCTAAACCGAATCAGGACGGTCTCTTTACGGCCGCAACAACTGCAGTATCGCCTTCATCATCATCATCATCACCACCACCATCAGCAACAACAGAGGACATTCTCTACATCAAACTGGTTTTCAAATTCTAAAGGGCCCATTACCCCAGAAAACAAAACAGAAACACAACAAACATCAACCACAATTCCAGCCCCAGATACTGTCAGTAGTACCAGTGACGCCCCTATCGAACTAACCCGCAGACAACAACTACAAAGAGCTGTCAAAGAGTATGGTTCTACTGTCATGGTTTTCCATATCACGATCTCCCTCATGTCTCTTGGCGGCTTTTACCTTGCAGTCTCCAGGTATCCCTATTTATTCCTTCTCGTTGTTGCTCTCCCTCTTTTCATCTTATTTTCCTTTATGTTCACTACATTAAATTCGTATGCGGCTCAGTTTTACAAATTTGTCAGGCTGCTGGTCCACCACTCAAAGAGGTTGATAGTTTGTATCTCTTCACCTCATTGTGTTTGTGATACAAGTCACTTACACTGCTTTTGTTTCCATTCATTTTGAAAATAACAAAGAATTTAATAAAATAACTTCATCATTGTTAAGCTGAAGTTTAGAACATAAACTGACATGAAACTCTGATGCAAGATATTAAGTTTCGGGCAGTTTGGTATCAAAAGGGTTAATGAAGGATTTCCTTGGGCGGGTGGAGATTGGTGATTGGTAGTTAAAGTTGACCTAGAACTTGAAAGTAGTAGGTGAATGGGGGTAGATTAGGGTTTGGTAGAAACAGCTAATTATGCCCCAATAACTTGAAGGAGGTTGGCTTTGTGAAATTTGTTTGGTAATTTATAAAACCCAAATTTTTTTAAGAATGAATGTACATACTTTTTAATCTGTCTATAATTTGTGGGTTGACATGCAATACGTCATCTATCATCACGGTATAGCCCTGAACCTGTACTCATGAAATGGGTCCTCAAGTTGTGTAAAGTGTAGGATCCTATGAGATCACTTACTTCTACAGAGTCATTTACTCCCATACTAACACCAGTTGGAGTATCAGGATTTTTGATGTTATAAATAAATCTATCATGAAGCACTGAAGATTGGTGTAGTTATCAGTCAAGTGTATAACAGAGGCATGGTTTGAATTCCTTGTATGATTTTGCTGTTACTATTTGATTGCATCATGGATTGGCAGAATTGATAGAGCATCAGCTAAAATACTTTGTGATATTCGTATCACTATGTTCTGATTTCTTTCCTGTCAAGGTTCACTTTGTCTTTCAACCTTCAGTGGGTGGAGACAATGAAATAAAGAACTAGTTAAACACTGGGTTCAACAATGTAATTGACTAACTCCCTCCTGGCAAATTTGTGGTTTTTTGCTCTTGTTAAAATTGATTATTTTCTTATATGTCATTTCTGTTTATTAAAATTTGTCATTGTCCTCCTGAATAAAGCTGTTTGGATATTCTTAGTCGTTCAGCTAAGGAATTTGTAAACTGAAAAACTATTCTATATGTTTGAAGACAAGATGTTTTGTTTTGTGTTTCAGGCATTGTTTACAACTTACAGAAAGTTTCACCTGCAGGACAGCATAACTGCATCTGTCCAGAATTATCAGGTTGTAGGATGTAGCTATTCTCTGGTGATTCTGGATAAACTGTGCTGTCCTCCAGATGAAACATCTTACGCAGATATGTGTGTGTCTGTGAATGTATATATATTTATGCCTGTATGTTTGAATGTATATTTATATGTATATGCATGCATGAATGTGTGTATGTATATATTTATGTGCATGTGGGAATATATAAATATGGGTGTATGTGTATGCATATATATGAGTGAATGTGTGTGTGTATATACTTGTGTGTGTGTGTGTGTATATATATATATATGCTTGTGCGTGTTTGTATGACTGGTGTAGCAGCATCATAGTCAACTGCTACAAAGGTAAAGGGGACGCTTTAGATACAAATAATTACAGAGGCATCAAGCTGTTAGATCAGGTTATGAAAGTTACAGAGAGGGTCATAGCCCAACTAATTAGGGAGCGAATCAATTTAGATGAGATGCAGTTTGGGTTCGTGCCAGGTAAAAGCACTACTGATGCCTTATTTCTAGTGAGACAGTTGCAAGAGAAATACCTAGCTAAGGATAAACCTCTGTACCTGGCTTTCGTTGACATGGAGAAAGCCTTTGACAGGGTCCCCCGATCCCTTATCTGGTGGTCAATGAGGAAACTTGGGATAGAAGAA
>NC_069000.1:42406188-42408937 GCF_001194135.2 Octopus bimaculoides
TATATATATATATATATATATATATATATATATATATATATACACACACACACACGTATCATTATTATCACTGCTTGACATCTGCCTTCCATGCATGCGTGAGTTGGACGGTTTGACAGGAGCCGATCAGGCAGAAAACTACCTCAGGCTACTGTGTCTGTTTTGGCAGAGTTTTTAAGGTTGGATGCCCTTCCTAACACCAACCACTCCAGCAGAGTGGACTGAGTGCTTTTTACGTGGCACCAGCACATATGACATCAGTTCTGGCATGGTTTTTACAGCTGGATGTCATTCCAAATGCCAACCACTTTACAGTGTGGGCTGGATGCTTTTTACGTAGCTCCAGCACTGGCAGGGTTACCAAATAACTTGCAAGGCAAGAAATTTTGAGTGGGAAGTGGGCTTCGAAGGAGGGGATCTTGTGTCAGATAAGGAAAGGTTAGAATGAGACAGAGAGGCAGAAACAGGTATCTTGCTATAGAGGAGGTACATGGTTACCTGGCCAGAGAGAGAGAGTATACATGTGTGTATATATATAAAATATTATTAATTTGTATAATTATATTAAATATGTATATTATATCAATGTAATATTTATTGTAATCCCTTCACTATTTCAGTGGAATAGACCTGGTCGGCCTTATGATGAAACTTGGTATCGGTGAAAACATTTTGAAATCCAGGCTTGCTACAGGGGCAAGCACGTTTGTCGTCGCATATGCTGTTCACAAAGTATTCGCTCCAGTTCGTATAGGCATTACATTGAGTGCAACCCCACTTATAGTGAAGTACCTTCGACTTAAGGGGATATTAAAACCACCAAAACCAAAACCAATCTCAAAATAAAACCATATGTATTATTGTAATATAGATACACTGATATGTATTATAACCATATGTATATTTATATATATATATAAAAATATTTTTTTCTAAAAGAACAAAAATAATAAACCAATGACTAATATATTTCTAATACTTGTGTGGGTCGATATGCCAATAAAAACTAAAATAAACACACACTGGTTTGATACCACTTCTATCTTTTACCAATTAATTATTCAGTTGTTTGTTTAATGTGCTTCTCTGTCAGAGTCCTTTCAGTGCTACTCACAACCGCATCAGTGATGTGCCAAATACGAAAATGATGTATTTGAGCGGTATTTTGTTTGTCTTTATGTTCTGAGTTTTAGCCGAGAAAATCGACCCCAGGACTTATTCTTTCTAAGCCTAGTACTTATTCTATCGGTCTCTTTTTGCCAAACCGCTAAGTTACGGGGATGTAAACATAAAACCATCGGTTGTCAAGCGATGGTCGGGGGACAAATACAGGCACACAAACATATATAAATATACATATATACAACGGGCTTCTGTCTACCAAATCCACTCACAAGGCTTTGGTCGGCTGGAAGCTATAATAGAAGACACTTGCCCAAGATGCCATGCAGTGGGACTGAACCCAGAACCATGAGGTTGGTAAGCAAGCTACTTACCACACACCCACTCCTGCGCATATATATATATATATATATATATATATATATGTTTGTGTGCATATACGTGTTTAAACATACTATCACCTCAGTGAATATTTCTTTGAACAACTACTACTACTACTACTACTACTACTACTACTACTACTACTACTACACATATACTAACTATCATAAGTTTATTATTATAAATAATACATATCACAGAGTGGAAATATGAAATATTTACCACTTAGGTACAAATTGTTAAGACATTGTTGTAGAGTAGAAGGAGTGAGAAGAAGATTGAGTGTATATAAGTTAAGCGGAATGGTTTAAACCAAGAACGAAAGGAAGTTTGGTGACAGAAGGTTGAGAAAACAGAACATGAAGCTTAGGGACGGGGGTGATATTTCTTTTAAAAATTCATTAGTCTTTTATTAGCCTTCTGCATAATCTTTGCTATTAAGGCACTCAACTACAGTTAAATTATAATAAGATAAATTATATTTAAATTATAATAATGAAATTTATACTGAAAAGAAAAACAGTTTTAAAAAAAAGTTAAAAATTTGTCATTTATAATACATGGAAAATAAAACCTCCTTTTGCTTACAGGAGAAAAAAAAATGTCAATTAAATATTTATAATAAAATTAAATAATAAAAACTCATTTTCTTTTGAGAAAAGTTTGAAAATTTCTTTGATAAAAATATATCCGTTTTGCCAACGATTAAGGGGCAGATAATAACCTATAATAAATATTTGCAATATCAGAGTTAATTCCCCTTCACCATAATTTTATTATTTTGTCTTTATTGTTTTTTTCTTTCTGATATTACTTGAGGATTTGATCCAGCACTCGATGCTGTTATGGAATCACGTATACATATACGAATTATGTATGTATATATGTAAGTGCGTGTATGCACATATCTATGTATATATATATATGTGCGTGTGCGCTTATATATATATATATATAGGCGTGTATGTATATGTGTATATATATATATATATATATATATATGCGTGTATGTTCATGGAAACTGAGAGGTGACAATAAACGTGTAAAATTAATGGATTGAGTATTTTTTAGTCCTTGTTTATAAAATCACACAATGCGCATGTGCAAGAGAGCACACACGCACGCGTCGCGCGCGCGCACGCACTAAGTGGTAGAAAGACAACACCGTTGGATTCATGACGAACGTATATGTGTATGCGCAGGTTTAATAGCATGGCCACAGCTCTTGGTCTCAAACCAGTCGAGG
>NC_069000.1:42409518-42410390 GCF_001194135.2 Octopus bimaculoides
TTTTGAGAAATCTTGAGTTGTGCATGAGAAAGTAAGGAGGGATGTCAAAAAGGGCATCGCTGTTGCACTTCCAGATGGTAAGGGTTTTCCTATGACGCTGACATGCAGTGTCTGTGCAAGACCCTGCCTCAGTAAAGCTGGACTCAAGAGTCATCTTCGTGGTCATAAAGCGAGACTGATGATTGACAACCAGGCCGCTGGTGGTGGTGGTGCTACACACCATACCAGTCATATCTGTCGGGCATGTGGAAGGGAGTGTAATTCGGCGGGAGGACTTAGACAACATGCAAAGGTACATGAAGCCCAGTTACAACTACAGCCGGTCGTTGCCGGCAAAGGTTTTGGCTGCCAATTCTGTACAAGACATTGTAGATCTTTAGCTGGGCTAAAAGGTCACATTCGATCACAGCACCGATAACAGCTAAGCCTCGTGCAATGGCCATACTTGAGAACAAGGGGGCAGCCATCATGTGTATAATTATATATATAATATATAAATGTATATATATGTGTATGTATATAAATATATATATACAGTAGATTTGTTCAACAAAACAGCTTGCTCACGAAATTAACATTCAAGTGGCTGAGTACTCCACAGACATGCGTACCCTTAACGTAGCTCTTGGGGAGATTCAGTATGATGCAGAACGCAACAAGTGTGGCCCCTTTTAATTACAAGGTCCAACTCATTTTTGTCTAGCTGAGTTGGAATTGAAGCAACGTGAAATGAAGTGTCTTGCTCAAGGACACAACACACGACTGGGATTTGAACTCATAGCTTTATGATTGAGCTGAATACACAAACCACTAGGCTAGGCATCTTCACACATATATATATATATATATATATATATATATATATATATATA
>NC_069000.1:42412441-42419154 GCF_001194135.2 Octopus bimaculoides
GTGGAAGGTGTTTATAAGCCATTTAAGAAACACGCAAAAACCGTTAGATTCATTTCAACATTTAAATTTAATTTGCTAAAATATTTTCAACGCTTTGAGACCACAACCTGTTCACCGAAGAAATTCTGTGCAGCACGGAATTTTGCAGCACAGTCTCAAAGCGCTGAATATATTTTGGCAAATTAAATTTAAATGTTGAAGTGAATCTAACGGTTTTTGTGTGTTTCTTAAATGGCTTATAAACACCTTCCACGCTGCAATTGTTTTCGTTCCAGCACACGATCTCAGATCAGGTCACTTGCTATGCAAGTACATCTCCATAATATACATACATATATATTTATATATATGTGTGCGTATGTGTGTCCGTTTCTCTATCTAGACATACACACATACAGTCAGATGAAAAAGCCATGATATTGCGTATGTGTTTGTGGTCATGCAACTGTGCAAATATCTATATGCTTATTTCTCTCTAAACACACAAACATCGCTTCTAATCACAATTTATCACATATATATATATATATATATTTGTGTGTGTGTGTGTGCGTGCACGCACAATCAAATCAATTAGCAGCAGTTAATCAGTTAAACAGTCATAAATGTTGTTTTTTTTATGTTGTTACCAGCACCCAACTATGTCAGTTATCAATCAACAAGGGTCACTTGATTAAAAATGAGATTCTGTTAGATTTCCCTAAGTTTTGTTAGTGTGAGATGACCGATCCGCTCTACTCATTGCAACTGTAAGGCGGGGGTGGCGGCAAATGTTGGTGCGGTGAAGAATTCAATAATGGATATTCTCTCTCTGGATTCATTCCATTCTCCTGCTGTGGCTGTTGCTGCTGCGGCTGTTGCTGCTGCGGCTGTTGTGATTGATCTTGTAGTTGTTGTTGCTGTTGTTGCTGCTGGTCTTGATGTGGTGCAGTCGTGTGCTGCTGCTGCTGCACTACCTGCTCATAGGTGGGCGGCTTACAAGTGTCCGTCAAGGAAGAAGGATTCTGAGGGTCGATCATTGGGTTAATGTACAGGGGTGGGGGAGTTTGTACGACCTCAGAGTAAGGTGGAGGACTGTCGGCCATTTGGGGATGAGACAAGTTATGGAAATGCTGCCGTTGCTGGTCCTCGTATTCAATTATGGTCGCCAAATCCTGAAAGAGAATCACAACATCGTCGATAATTCATTTTTAATGATTGAACTCAAAGAAAATAAAACAAAATAACATGCATGTAAATCATCATCATCACCATCATTATCATCCTTTAACGTCCGTTTTCCATGCTGGTATGGGTTGAACTGTTTGACCGGAGCTGTATCAGATTCCACTCTGATCTGGCTTGGTTTATATACCTCGATGGCCTTCCTCCTAATGCCAACCACTTTACAGTGTGTGCTGGGTGCTTTTAACATGCCACCAATACGTGCACTCTGATGGTGCCACCGGCAGGAGTGCTTTTTATGTGGCACTGGCACAGGACTCTTGCAGACCAAATCCTTGTCACTAGGGAATGTGGCCCTTAACACATCAGCTGTGGGGAACAGGTCTTCTTGAGTATAGCAAGGCACCAGGTATCTTAGTCCTGTGTCATTTTGTCCGAAAGGTTCGGCATTCTGAGGTCATCCTTCAGTATTTTGTCTGGTTTCAAATTTTGGCACGAGGACAGTTGGTGCTTATATTATCAATCTCGTAAGGATGAAAGACAAAGTCAACTTTGGTGGAGTTTAAACTTGGAATGTAAAAATGGACAAAATCCCTATAACCATTTTACCCAACGTGTTAAGGATTCTGCCAGCTCGCCATCTTAAACTGCTGTTAATATTGGTTTCAAATTTTGGCACTAGATCAGCATTTTGGGCAGTAGAGATAAGTCAGTTACATCAACCCCAGTGCTCAACTGGTACTTTATCTAACCACTAGGTTAGATAAATGTTTGATTAAAACAAAAAGCAAAAAATTAAATTAGAAGAAAGGTTGTCAAATTACCGTGTGGTTACTTGTGGTCAAATGTCCACTCCGGTCAATTATAAGTACACCTCGTCGTTGTAGCAATCGTAATCTCCGGGAACGGAGGTAAAAGAAAAATGTCCAAAACAAAATTTTCAAAAAAATGAAGACAATGACTCTGTGGAAAACAAGAAGAAATCTCAGAATTAAATGTATTTCTGTTGGAAAAATTTCGTTTTTATTTTTTCTTGTTGATTACATTAACCCCTTCCCCCAGTACGCAACTGGTACTTATTTTATCAACCCTGGAAGGATGAAAGGCAAAGTCGACTTAGGCAGAATTTGAAAATATTAATAATAATAATAATCCTTTTCGTTATAGGTCAGAAATTTGCAGATAGGGGACTTGTCAATTACAAAGACCCCAGTGCAGAACCAGCCCTTTATTTTACTGACCCTGAAAGGATGAAAGGTAAAGCCAACCCTGATGGAATTGGAACTCAGAATGCAAGGATGGACAAAATGTCGTTAAGCATTTTACCTGCCATGCGAAAACTTCTGCCATTTCATCACCTTAATAATAATAATAATAATAATAATAATAATAATAATAATAATCCTTTCTACTATAGGCACAAGGGCTGAAATTTGGGGGAAGGGGAATAGTTGATTACATCAACCCCAGGATTCAACTGGTACTTGATTTATCAACCCCGAAAGGTTGAAAGGCAAAGTCAACCTAAGCGGAATTTGAACTCAGAATGTAGCAACAGACGAAATACCGCTAAGCATTTCACCCGGTGTGCTAACGATTCTGCCAGCTCGTTACCTTCAGTTAATAATAATAACAAGAGCACTCAGAGAGCACAAACTTCCATCAAGGCAACACCAATGTCCTTTCAACGATTAGCCAGAGATGATTTTTTAAATGAGAATATCTAAAATAAACTCGACTGCTCTCACAAACAAGAATACTAAAAATGAACCTGACCACTCTCAAAAATTAAGTAAAAAAAAAAAAACGGAAAAATAATCCAGAATCCTTGTCTGGTACCGGATTGATCCCAAAATCTAATCAGTTTGTGCCAGTCATGAGGCTAAACATCCCTGAAAGTGTCATCCGAATCCATCCAGTGGTTCTTGAGATATCTTGTTCGTGGACAAACAAACGTATGCCACTGAAAACAATAGTAGTAGTAATACTCACACATAGTAGTATCTGAACATTTTAGATTCCTGAGAGAAATCTTACATAAAACCAATTCTGAAAAAAAGAGAACAGAATTGAGAGAATATGAATACCACAAATACAGTATGATAATGTAAAGCGGAACAAATCCAGGAGTTCTGGGTCTGGGAAATAGCAGAGAAAATACTAGAGAAAGAAGAGTATTATAGTTTGCTAGAAGCATTGTAGTATAGAAGTAGAAAAATAAATGAAAAAGGAAAGCTTCTAACAATGCCGAGAATAGAGTTGCAAAAACATTTTATATTTCAGACACAAAGGTCCGTCTTCAGTAGAATGCAGCTTGCAGAACAACCTTCATGATGGATATTATTATTGCGAAGAGTCAGTCCCACTCTCCCATCCTACAAACTTATATCGGTCTGCTGCAACAAGTGCCACTGGACCCAGTATTTACGAGAATGCAGGATTTGTATGGAGTTAGCTTCTCTTTGATGAGCTGCTAAAGGGCCACATCTACCCACGGTTCAATGTATTGTCTGAAAGTTTGATGGTGTTAGTGCTGATGTATATTATTATAGAGGGTATGGTTTGTGCTGAACCTGTTCTACTCTCTCATTCTTCAGACATTGTTGGTTTGGTGCAACAAGTGTCACAAGTCCAGTTGTTGGCACTCCGTCACTTACGACGTTGAGGGTTCCAGTTGATCCGATCAACGGAACAGCCTGCTCGTGAAATTAACGTGCAAGTGGCTGAACACTCCACAGACACGTGTACCCTTAACGTAGTTCTCGGGGATATTCAGCGTGATACAGTGTGACAAGGCTGACCTTTTGAATTACAGGAAGTAAGAGTGAGAGAAAGTTGCGGTGAAAGAGTACAGCAGGGTTCGCCACCATCCCCTGCCGGAGCCTCGTGGAGCTTTAGGTGTTTTCGCTCAATAAACACTCAGAACGCCGGGGCTGGGAATCGAAACCATGATCCTATAACCGTGAGCCCGCTGCCCTAACCACTGGACCATTGCGCCTCCACTACAAGTCCAGTAGTTATCAGGATATACGATTTGTATGGAGTTAGCTTCTCTTTGATGAGCAGGTAAAGGGCCTGAAGGGTCTCGTCTTCACTAGGTTCAATAGGGAATCTGTGAATGTAATGGTGTTCATGTTGGTGTCTTCGTTTGCTGAACAACCCATCCTTGTGACATTCCGTGTCATGTCGAATCTCCTTGAGAGCTACGTTAAGGATACACGTGTCTGTGGAGTGCTCAGCCACTTACATGTTAATATCACGAGCAAGCTGTTCCGTTGATGGGATTGACCGGAACACTTATCGTCGTGACTGATGGAGTACCAGGTATGTGTGTGCATGTGGCAGGAATGCATGTTTGTGTTGTGTGTGCATGCATGTGTATATGTTTGTGTTGTGTACATGTGTGTGCGTGTGTGTGTATATGTGTGCGTGCTTGTGTCGTGTGCATGTGTGTGTGTGTAGATTTGTGTGTTTGTGAGTGTCTTTTATGTATGTGTATGCGTGCATGTGTGCATGTTAGTGCATGTGTGCATGTTAGTGCATGTGTGCATGTTAGTGCATGTGTGCATGTTAGTTGTATGCATGTGTGTATGTATTTGTGTTGAGTGTGTAGGTTTGTGTATGTGTGTATATCTGCTTGGGTAAGCTTGTTTGTGTAGATTTGTATGTGTAGTAGTAGTAGTAGTAGTAGTAGTAGTAGTAGTAGTAGTATAAATGAGCATGTCTAGATATGCAACTATATGCATGAGAATACATACATAAAACATACATACATACATACATACACACACACACACACACATACATACATACATACCCTGTTGATGATGTTGAAATTCTAATGAAGAAACCTTGGATCTAGGTTAGAAACCAGTTCTTTCTCTATTGGCAAGAAATCTTAAAATAAACTGAATGACATACATACATTCACATATACATATGTACACACACACACACACACACACACACATACATACAGGCATGCATACATACATACATAACGTATATACATAGGTATATCCACACATACATACATACATGCAAAGATACACACTCACACATACACACACACACAGAGCAATAAAAGAAAAGGTGAAAGGGAGAAATCTACACGTGTACAGAAATACACACACAAGAAGGAGAGATGACATACACACACACACAGAGTTCCCCCCCTCCCACTCGCCCAGCTCATTAATTATGTCCAGTTCAGCTTAATCCAATTCAACCCAAAATAACTAAACATGTCTATTCAATGGTAAAAACTCGTTATATAGTTTCTATTGTAGTGTTGCTGTTGTTGTTGTTGCAATAGTGACATTGTTTCAAATGGGGTGGTGGTGGTGGCGTTGAGGAGGGTGTCATCATTACTGAAGGTGTAAAACAGCACAATGACTGTACTGTCGTCGCCATCATCATCATCATCATTGCCGTCGTCGCTTTGTATTTCTGACAACTACATTCGCTATCATCATTATCATCGTCGTCATCACTTTCATTGTTTTCGTCTTCACTTTCATTGTTTTTCATCATCATCATCATCATTGTCATCATCATAGTCATCACTATCATCAATCATCATCAATGTCATCATCATCATCACCATCACGATCATCAATCATTATCATCATCATCATTGCCTTCATCACTGTCATTGCTATCATCAATCATCATCACTGTCATCATCATCGCTATCATCAGTCATTATCATCATCATCATTGCTTTCATCAGTCATCATCAGTCATCATCATCGCTATCGCCAATCATTATCATCATCATCATTGCTTTCATCAGTCATCATCAGTCATCATCATTGTCATCATCATCGCTATCGCCAATCATTATCATCATCATCATTGCTTTCATCAGTCATCATCATTGTCATCATCAGTCATCATCATCATTGCTTTCATCATTGTCATCATCAGTCATCATCATCATCACCATAATCTTATTCTTTGTCATCAGCACCACTACCATCATCATCATTCTCATCATTGTAAACATTAAGCTAAACAGCCATCATCACTGTGGGTGGCCAGCACTATCCCAGAGTGGACACCCATTATGCTAGATGTAGACCCCATATGGCCTGACCACCAAGAAAAGAAGATTGTTCTCAAGAAAATTCAGCAAATACAAAATATGAAGATTCTTCAGCATCATCATCATTATTATCATTATCACTGTAGACATTAAACAATTCAACTGTCATCGCTAATGCTATTTATCAATAAGGGGTTCTCACCAGGGGCCCGAGACTTCTGTGAGAGGATGTCTATGGCGATGACGATGATGATGATTATCATCATCATCATCGCAACAGACACAATGGAACACAATCATCACTGCCACCACCCCCACAATCATCACCATTGTCAATACTATAGATTAACAGTTGGTCAGACGACAGAGACACCATTTAAATTAATAATAATAATAAGAAGAAGAAGAACAACAACAACAACAACAATTTCTGAACTTGGAAACAAATGGCTGCTACTGCTGCTGGTGATGATGATGGTGGTGATGATACTGTTCAGGATGG
>NC_069000.1:42419521-42421115 GCF_001194135.2 Octopus bimaculoides
GACCTGAAACTCCGAGGACCAGTTTCTGAAGATTTTGCAGCTTTCAATAAAAGTGGGTGTGTGGTTAAGAAGCTTGCTTCCCAACCACATGGTTCCGGGTTCAGTCCCACTGCGTGGCACCTGGGGCAAGTGTCTCCTACTACAGCCTCGGGCTGACTAAATCCCTGTGAGTAGATTTGGTTGATGGAAACTGAAAGAAGCCCATTGAATATATGTAGGGAGTGGGGTGGATGCGGGGCGTGTGTGTGGGGGGTGTTTGTGTTTGTTCCTCTACCATCGCTTGACAACTAATGTCGGTGTGTTTACATCCCTGTACCTTAGCGGTTCAGCAAAAAGAGACTGACAGAATAAGTGACAGGCTAACAAAGCGTAAGTCCTGGGGCCGATTTGTTTGACTAAAGCTGGGGCTCCAGCATGGCCGCAATCAAATAAATGAAAGAATAAAAGAATATAGGCACAGGCATGGCTGTGTGGTAAGAAGCTTGCTTCCCAACCACATGGTTCCAGGTTCAGTCCCACAGCATGCCACCTTGGGCAAGTGTCTTCTAATACAGCCTCAGGCCAAAACCTTGTGAGTGGATTTGGTAGATGGAAACTGAGAGAAGCCTGTCATATATATATACACACACACACATGTATAAATATCTATGTGTGAGTGTCTTTGTTGGTGTGTTTATGTCCCTGTAACTTAGCAGTTCAGCAGAAAGTAAACAATAGAATAAGTACTAGGCTTTAAAAAAGTCCTGGGGTTGATCTGTTCGACTAAAACCCTTCAATGCGGTGCCCCAGCATGGCCACAATCAAATGACTTTAAACGATTATAAGAATAAAAGGCTATCAATACACACACACACACACACAGAGTCTTGGAAACAGGTGAGGGTTGGCAACAGGAAAGGCATACAGCTGTAGAAAATCAACCTCAACAGATTCTGTCCAGCTTATGATGATGACGATGACGATGATGGTCATGATGATGACAACAACAATGATGATGACGATGATGATAGTGATGATGATGATAGTGATGATGATGATAGTGATGATGATGATAGTGATGATGATGACGACGATGGTAGTGATGATGATGACGACAACAATTATGCCGACGATGATGATGGTGATATTGATGATGATGATGATTGTGACGATGGCAACGATGACGATGATGATGTTGGCCCTGGGTGGTAATAGTGTTGGCAGATGAAGGTAGTGGCAGTGATGGGGGAGGGGTAGTGGTGATTAACAAGCCTGTTGACTAGATGTGATGATGTTGATTGTAGTGATAATACTGAACACTTCTTGTTGTTGCTGTTGTTGTTGATGTCGCTGGTAGCGGTGGTGATAGCACTGACGATAGTTGTGGTGGTGGTGGAGGCGGTGGTAGAGATGGTAGTGGTGGTGGTGGTGGAGGTAAATGCCTAGTGGCGACAGAGCTATATTTACTGCTCAGGGATTAGCACTGACTACTACCACCACCACCACCACCACCACTACTACTACTACTGCCGCCACTGTCCTATCTAAAGTTTATCCGTAATCTGTTTTGTCAATACTGTAACTCCCACCGCCACCGCCTTCTTCCCCCCCCCCC
>NC_069000.1:42421127-42424999 GCF_001194135.2 Octopus bimaculoides
GTCCCCGTCCTTCACTCCTCCGCTGGAGGCAAAGACTACAACAACAAATACAGAAAGAAAAAAGACAAACAAACAACAAAGAAAAGACCCCAGCATCCTCCCCACCCCGCTCCTCTGCTCCGAATCTCTTATTGATCTTTTGCTAAGAGATGGCTTCGCTTCAGACATTTCTAAGCTTGTTTAGTCTTGTACCACACACACACACACACACACACACATGCAGAAACATACACATACAGGCACACACACATACACACATAAAACACTTACAAACACAAACATACAGGCACACACATAAAACACACAAACATACACAGACAGGTACACATACACATAAACAGACACGCATAAAACACAAACACGCACACACACACACAAACATACAGGCACACACTTAAAACACACACATACACACATAAAACACACACACACAAAAATACACACACAGGTACACACATAAAACACACAAACACACACATAAACACAAACACACAGATGCACACACTTATATACACATATGTGTATGGATATGTCTATATGGAGACACACAGCAAACATGTTTGTGAGAGAACACACACACATATTCTTTAATTCTTTTACTTGTTTCAGTGGTTTGACTGCGGTCATGCTGGAGCACTGCCTTTTAGTCAAAGAAATCGACTCCAGGACTGATTTTTTTGTAAGCCTGGAACTTATTTCATCATTCTCTTTTGCCGAACCACTAAGTTACAGGGACGTAAACACACCAACGTCAGTTGCCAAGTGATGATGGGGGACGGACAAACAGGTACAAGTGGCTCTGTGGTCAGTAGCTTGCTTACCGACCACATGGTTCCAGGTTCAGTCCCACTGCATGGCACCTTGGGCAAGTGTCTTCCACTATAGCCTTGGGCAGACCAAAGCCTTGTGAATGGATTTGGCAGACGGAAACTGAAAGAAGCCCATCGTATACATATATATATATATGATGGGCTTCTTTCAGTTTCCATCTACCAAATCCACTCACATGACTTTGGTCAGCCCGAGGCTATAGTACAAGACATTTTGCCCATGGTGCTACGCAGTGGGACTAAACCTGGAACCATGTGGTTGGTAAGCAAGCTACTTTACCACACAGCCACTCCTGCATCTATGCATAATAATAATAACAATAATAATAATAATAATAATAATAATAAATAATAAAAATATTCTTCTCTACTCTGGGCATAAGACCTGAAATTTTGGGGGCACAGGGTCCAGTCAATTACATCAACCCCCAGCATTTCACTGGTACTTAATTTATCGACCCCGAAAGAATGAAAGACAAAGTTGACCACGGCAGAATTTGAACTCAGAACATCAAGGCAGGACGAAATGCCACTAAGCATTTCGTCCAATGCGTTAACGATTCTGCCAGGTCACCACTAATATAAACAGTATAAGAAGAGATGAGTAAAGAGAGAAAGAAAAGGGCCAGAGCAGAAAGGTGAGAAAGCTGTACAGGTGAGACACGACTACTCTCATTTGAGAAGGAAAGGTGAAAGTATTCGAGTGGAATTCCTTACTGAATTTATTTTGAGATGCTCTGTGTTTTTTTCAATTAATTTTAAATATAACAAAAAATTTAGTAAAATAACTCAGTTATCATTCAGCTAGTGCTAGGAACATAAATTGTGACTAAGGTTTGGTGGAAGATTTTAATTCAGAACTTATGAAAACAAGACATTTTGTACTACAGAGCCAGAGCTGGTTTCAGCTGGGTTCGTAATGAAAGGGTTAAAGAGATTGGTGATGAGGTGTCAGGGTAGACACGCAAGGCATGAGGTGGGTAGGAATGAGTGGGGCAGAGGTTGGGGTAGTGGTAATTACAGGAAAAGTTATTTAACGAAGATAACAACAGCCTCGATGGCATGGTAACAGTGACGCCATCCACTCGACATAACAACAACAATCACAACATCAACAAGCATAACAATGACAACAAGCATAACAACTAACATAATGATAACAACAACAACAACAAACATGTCAACAACAAAACTGTTAATGATTTCTTGCAGCAAATAATTTTTAAATGACAATAACAAGAGAATGATGACAAAGGCAATGATGACAACAACAAAATGATGACAGCAACCACAATGACAAAAGATGGATGATGACAGGATAATGAGAACCAAGATGATAAAGACAGCAATAACGAGAACAGAGATAACGAAGGCAATGAGTGAGGGGGTGGGGTGGGGCACTTGCTTTGTTCTTTGACTTCCACCCCACTCCCCATCGTGTTCTGTTTTTCTTTTTTGTTTGATTTTATTTTTCTTTATTCTTTGTTCATTTGTTTTGTTTTGTTTTTTTCTCTTTCGTATTTCCAACAGAGAGATTGACATTTCAAGTGCTGGATCATTTTGTTTCGCTTCCTCAGGATATCAAAAGAAATAAAGAGTTCTCATAGACACCATCACTGCCATGATGATGATACTGACGATGATGACGATGATGAATATCGTTGTCATCATCATCATCGACATTATATACATCATTATGATCATCATACTTACCACCACCACCACCACCACCACCATATTCAACATAACCCCACCGCCAACATCATCATTATTATTACTATACTCACTACCACCACCACCACCACCACTACCACCATCACTACCATAAAATAGTCTACCACTATCCTCATCATCACCATCACAACAACTACCATAGTTATCAACATTATCACCATCATCATCACCTACCATGACCACCACTACCATCACAATAATAATGCAAAACCACTGAGATTTATGATTCACACACACACATATATATATATATACATACACACACATACATATATATATACATACACACACATACATATAAATACCCTCCTGAGTGGCCCTCGTGCCGGTGGCACGTAAAAGCACCTGCTTCACTCTCAGAGTGGTTGGCGTTAGAAAGAGCATCCAGATCAGATTGGAGCCTGGTGCAGCCTCTGGCTCACCAGTCCTCAGTCAAACCGTCCAACCCATGCCAGCATGGAAAGCGGACGTTAAACAATGATGATGATATATATGTATAACAGGTGCAGATAAAGCAGTGTGGTAAGAAGTTTGCTTTCCAACCACATGGTTCTGGGTTCAGTCCCACTGCGTGACACCTTGGACAAGTGACTTCTACTATTGCCTCAAGCTGACCAAAGCCTTTTGAGTGAATTTGGCAGACAGAAACTGAAAGAAGCCCGTTGTACACACACACACACGCATATATATATATGTATGTATGTTTTTATGTTTGTACATATTTATGTGTGCTTATGTGTGTGTTTGCCCTGCACCCCACCCCTGCCATCCCACGGCAACCGGTGCTGGTGCATTTATGTCCCTGCAGCTTAGCGGTTCGACTAAAGAGGCCGATAAAATAAGTACTAAGCTTACAAAGAATAAGTCCTGGGACTCGATTTGTTCGACTAAAACCCATCAGGGGAGTGCTCCAGCATGACTACAGTCATATGACTGAAACAAGTAAAAAAAATTACATATAAGGCGAGCTGGCAGAACCGTTAGCACGCCGGACGAAATGCTTAGCGGTATTTCATCTGTCTTTAAGTTCTGAGTTCAAATTCCGCCGAGGTCATCTTTGCCTTTCATCCTTTCAGGCAAATTAAGTACCAGTTGCATACTGGGGTCGATCTAATTGACTGGCACCCTCCCCCAAAATTTCAGGCCCTTGTGCCTGGAGTAGAAAAGAATATGTGTGTGTGTGTGTGTGTGGTCACCTGTCCTTGTCTTTTTTTCTTTTGATCTGAGCTGTCATACGGAATGTTCATTATGGATTTTTTTCATTGGTTTCTAAGTGACATGTATTGACTTCTGTTTTTTTTATGTCAT
>NC_069000.1:42425868-42433657 GCF_001194135.2 Octopus bimaculoides
TATATATAGGATATGTCCTCTATGTGGCCTGTTTGCTTTTTGTCCATGTTTTTTTGCAACGTCATGTACCTAGATATGTATCTATACATACATGTAGATGAAGGTATGTACATACATGTACATATATATGCATATACTCCTATATTGTTTATATATATATATATATATATATAGTTCAGTTATTGGGATTTCAATCAATAGATTTGTGAGTATTCCATTTCAGATAATGCAAAAAGAACATAACGAGTATTTATGATGGAAAACTTGTGGTATTTATGATGGAAAACTTGTGGTATTTATATACACATCAAGAAATAATACCTGAGGATAAAACCAGTACAATAGCAGGGTATATAATATACTACCTTAATTAGTCCTTAATTGAGTTAAAATTATAATTAGAAAGGAACTACAAGTGTTTCTGTATTGGAAGATCAGAATATATGTAGTCATCAGATTTACAATTCTACCAACATATCTTCAGGTTCTTTTCAAAGTTTTGTTCGGCTATTTTAAATCACCATAAAAATTAAGCGTTAAATTAAAAATTAAAATTAACTTTATAAAATTAAGAATTAAAAATTATAAATTTTAAATTACAAATATAAATTAGTATACATATATCAACCTTAGACATTCTAAGTTTGATATAAGCTAATTTTATATTTATAATTTAAAATTTATGATTTTTAATTCTTAATTTTGTAAAGTTAATTTTTAATTTAACACTTAATTTTTATGGTGATTTAAAATAGCTGAACAAAACTTTGAAAAAGAACCTGAAGATGTGTTGGTAGAATTACGAATCATCATCATCAAGATCATCATCATCATCATCGTTTAATGTCCGCTTTCTATGCTAGCATGGGTTGGACGATTTGACTGAGGACTGGCAACCAGATGGCTGCCCCAGGCTCCAATCTGATTTGGCAGAGTTTCTACAGCTGGATGTCCTTCCTAATGTCAACCACTCCGAGAGTGTAGTGGGCGCTTTTATGTGCCACCGGCACGAAGGCCAGCCAGGCGATATATATATGTATGTGTGTGCGTGTGTGTGTATATATATATATATATATATATATATATGTGTTTGTGTGTGCGTGTGTATATATATATATATATTTGTGTGTGTGTGTGTGTAGTATAGACTTCACACAACCAGGAAATTATTCAGCATTCCTCTGTTGTGAACTTTCTCCTAAGTTCCAGTACGCCCTACACTAGACAACTGCTAACACATACCTGGGACAGTATTGACTACACACACACACACACACACTGAAACTTGTTTACAAGTGGTGTTTTATTTGTTTAAAATTGTCACAGACATTTTTTTTTTTTTACCTGAGAGAATTTATTTACGTGACTAAAATCATTACCCAAGTACAATTTGTTACTTGTTTATAGTTTGGATTTATTTTATTTCACTTAGAATAAATTTATGGAATGAATTATTTTCTCTCTCTCTCTCTCTCTCACACAGAAATAACATTACCACCACCACCACCACCACCATCACTACCAACATTATCTACCTTCACCACCATTATATCCACTAACACCACCATGCTGAAGGGAACCAACAAAATTCTTTTCAGCATGGCCTTCAAAACATGACTTGCAGTTTTTTTTTTTTTGTTTACTTTCATTTGTGTTGTTATGATAAAAATATTATCATTATTGTCATTATTATTATTATTATTATTATTAACAGTACCAGAAGTCACGCCACCAACCGGTTATGTACAGTTTAGACGACTGATAGAACACGTACACTTTTTCGTTCTCAATGTCAGACACCAAGAAGCAAGAGGAAGACTTTTTGTTTAGTGTAATAATGATAATAATTCTTATATTCTTTTACTTGCTCCAGTCATTTGACTGGAGCCATGCTGGAGCATTGCCTTAAAGGGGATTTTAGTTGAAGAAAACAATTACTAAATATTGATGAGTGTGCCATCACCGGATGAGTCGCTAATCCTGCCACTGTATATTTGGATGCCCCAATTCAGTTGCTCCATGTCCACACTGGTACATTCAGGAAATTTAGCTTTAGTTTGTGCGTAGAGGCTTGTCACCATGGCTATCCCACTTTCTTCAGAGGACGATGGTCTTCATTCTAATTCACGTTGGGTTGTTGGTGCACTTGAAGGTGGCCGATGAGTCCAATTTGAGCTTTGAAAGATCCGCTGCAAGTTGGGTGAGTTGTCCCCCAGAAGAGATCTTACCCAGGTTGGAGTTGCGTCTCACTCCTCCTTTTTCACTTTTCTCCCAGTTCTCCACGTTTGTTTGCTTCCAATGTAGTTGTTCCTTCACAGATCATGGATCTCCAGAGATTTTTGTCATTTGCATTTTCTTCCCAGTTGCTGAATATAATATCACATTTTTCCATGTTGGCCCTCAACAGATCCCTGTATCTCTTTTT
Source organism: Octopus bimaculoides (assembly GCF_001194135.2). NCBI lineage: Eukaryota > Metazoa > Mollusca > Cephalopoda > Octopoda > Octopodidae > Octopus > Octopus bimaculoides. The sequence goes on from NC_069000.1 coordinate 42,428,294, forward strand.
CTGTCCCCTTTTCCTTCTTTCAGCTGAGAATAGAAGATCTGTTTTGGGAAACGGTCATCAGACATTCCAACAACATGCCCACGCCATCTCAGTTGACTCTTGAATGATGTGAGCCTCAATGCTTGTTGTTTTGGCTGCTTTCAAGACACTAACGTTTGTGGTGCATGGAGGATGTATGGTTAGGGAAGATTTAAGAGGACCAAAGAATCATTCCATCTACATAAGAGGGAGTTTAATTGTCATGGCAGAAAATAGGGAGTTCCTGTAGCCACAACTCAACTGTGATCCAACAAACCTGTACAGATCAAGTTCATAACTTCCACTCTTACCATTCTATTCAGAGTGACTCAACCTTGGTTATTGTCAATCATCTGGCCAACTGATTTGTTAATCCCTGTCAATAATCCATTGTCTGAAAAATAAATGATACCTACAACCCAAGGTAAAGGCACGTGACTCAGTGGTTAGTGTTGGGCTCACAATCATGAGGTAGTGAGTCTGATTCCCGGACCGGGGCTGTGTGCTGTGCTCTTGAGCAAGACACTTTATTTCACATTGCTCCAGTTCACTCAGCTGTAGAAATGAGTTGCGATGTCACTGGGGCCAAGCTGCATCGGCCCCTTGGATAAGATCGGTGGTATGGAGACGGGATCAAAAGCATCTACCCACAACTTACCCGTCTTATATTTGTCAGGCATAGTATACCATGGACTACATTATCCATGATGTACTTTTTTTAGAAGTAAAAACGATAGAGTATAACATAAGAAAGAGACTGGTTTTAAAAAGACAAAACGGTATTGTCAGGAACTTGGGATGGTCATAACCGGAGTGCTTTTAAAAAACAGGATGGTCATTATTGACGAAAGACAAACCTTTTAGAACGATGTTAGGTTTTCACGGAATCGCTTAGACACAAAAGAATTGGATGTGTTCTTTCATTTTACATTTGGAAATTTTGTACAGGATATCCGACTTGTTCGGTAAGAACTGACCCAAAACAAAAAAGATATTGCAAAGTAGCCAGTCTATGAGGGATTAAAAGGGGGCCACCATGGGTTCACATTTCATCAAATTAAAAATGATAGAGACTATAAGAAGCTAAGAAAGGATTATAAACAATAGGAAATTCCCCTGGGTTTTCTAAATGAGGCGGTGTTTCTGTGTGACTATTCTATTCGATAGCATCACCAGAGACTACAGACCTCGCGAATTTGGTTTATTAATTCCATGAACTCATGTAGCACATGTAATATGAAAGTGACAATCCCCTAAAATATTCAATGGAAAAACAAGTTCAAATTTACAGTTTCTAAATTAATTTTCCGTTCTATAGTCTATATTTCGTGATGTTAGAAGAGCCAATTAAAAAAAAAATGATCCCTGAGTTTATAACGAATATAATAAAGATTACTAATGGTGGATCTCCGTCGTTCAACATGTGGATTCAAATGTTCGATCAATTGAGTTATCTGCTCCTGAATTAACGTGTAAGTACCCGTGTATTCCAAAGACACGAGTACCTTCATCGGAATTTTCATGCAGAATCAGAACGACAGCATGTATGATAAATACAATCCACTCGATAGACTTCTAAACAGTTTCTGTATATCCAATATCACAAGGCACAGGTCGACCTGAAACTATAAAAAAAAAAATTGTCCAAAATACTATGCAGTGGGATCGAGCCCATTACTTTACGATTGCGAAGCAAAGTTCTTAACCATTCGCCCATGTCGCACCAACACCGACGTTACAACTACTACGATTACAACTTGAAAGTGGGACGACTGTTGTTTAATTTCGTATTAACTCCTGATCTAATAAAATCTATAAGCAAAAGGAGACATTTTAGCCATGTCAATCCCCCGCCTTTTTTTTCTTTTTTCTTTCTTTTTGTAGGCATAGGTTAACTAGGATTACCATTTTCTCATGAGTCTTGGAATTTTTAAAAACGACAGAAAATGATTCGAAAGAAATTTCGTTGTTACATGTCGCAGTGGACAGATCATGGGAAATATTGTTCTCTTGCTCGCTCGTAGTGTGAAATAGTTCGGAGTTTATGTAACAGAAAGATATGTCTGCAAGTCAAAACGAAAGATGGCCCGTTTCTAAATTATCGCTCGAAGCTCCCTCCCAAACACTTAGAAAACCCAAATAACAGATACCCGTTGTTACCATTATTTAGACCCAAATTAGCTCTGATCTAACAGATCGTTTAACCTTTTTGTCTTTCCAAACCATTTTCATAAATTTGTCTTAAAAGTCCATGCTTGTTTCATGTTCTTAGTAAAATAAAGCTTTCCTTTTATGGATCATATATGATGTAGAGACACCGGGGAGATCTGTCCTGTGTGCCATATATGATAAACAGGACAGGAAAAGAAAGGGTTAAAATATTTCCAGTGATGATCATCACGTCTCTTTAAAAAGCGTTCTATTTGTGACCAACCATCGTGTCTTTTTAAGCCTTTTGCCTGTCCAAAACATTCTAAGTTTGTCCTATTGTCCATGTTTGTTTTCAGATTTTCAGTTAACCCTTATTTCATACGTTCTGAGTAATTAATATAGAACTTTCCTTTCACAAGACCCAAATTAATCCCGTGTTTGAGATAAAATTGGGAATGTGTATTATATAAGATGCATGGAATGACAGGGAGAAATGTCCTGTGTAATCGTATGCGATACACAGGACAGGCAGAAGGTTAATCAAATGCATTACAACCGTGACAATCACGTCTTTTTGAAACATCTACGATTACAGTGTCCAACACGTACTTCCTTTCTTAGGAAGATAGGATGTGATTTGAGAGATTCAGTAATTATTTTTATTATGTCTAAACGAAGGGACGATATGATCTGAAATAGATTCAGTTATTTATTCTGTGTAATATTGATGCTACCTTGATCGATCGCAAGGTCCTGACATATTTTTGTCTTTTAGATGAGTAAACTCTCAGGATATTGTTTATTTACATAACTTTCCAAGGCGTACACAGAAGATACGATGTACAACCTTGTGAGAACAAAACATGTATAACGAAAACCCTGAAGCTAGTTTGGTGGTAGCCTGTAACGCATAGTAACTTGTTCAAAACTACTTGGTATTTAACATAATAGCCAACCATTCAAGGATACACTCAAGGAAGAGCAGCTACTACAAACTAACAGACCAGCTTCCAGCCATTAAGCGACAAGAAAATTGCTAGAAAAAAAATTAAGGCGTGTTCCAGCATGGCCGCAACCCTACGACAGTAACCATTAAAAGAATAAAAGATACACATAAGTGGACTTTCGGAATGTCCGCGCCTATATATATATATATATATATATATATATATATATATGTATGTATATATATAAAGCATCGTGTATAATTTGTAATTTAAATACATTACATGTGTAGAACGTTTATACAAGCATATACACACACATACAAACAATGATTTGCACATAAATATAACCAAACACGGCCGATTAATAATATATTAGATGTATATATAGTTATAAGGGGTTTTAGTACGTGTTTCGATCAGAACTTCACCGTACAGAGAGGCAAACAACTGGCATTTCGTCAGATTATGACATTTATATGTTATTTAAACACTGACACAACATGAGAATAGAAAGTCAAAGCACATATGTGTATAGTCCGTCTGTAATTATGTATACAACTGTGCTTTGACTACAGCATTAGCTCTTATTTCTAGCAGTGTATGTGTCTCTAGCACCCTAGTCGCATTTAGTTACAATTATAGTTTTCCTTTTTGGTAAAACACTGCACACGGCTGTATATTATACACACACACACATTCAGAACACTGTTGTTTATTCCAATTAACGTCCCGAAACTATTAACCATACCTCGATAACATCCCTCCATCAACAAGACATGATATATTTAAAAGTACATTTTGAAATAAAAGATCAAATTTTTATACTCGATATTAAATACTCACAAGTAAGATGGAATTAAATTTTTACTTTTCCTCTTTCTTTAGCGATGTTTTTAGTTTTCCTGGTGTTTATATATGTGTGTATGTATGTGTGTGTGTATGTGTATAAAAGCTCCTTCCTCTGTGATAGTAATTTCACCGACTTCAAGAAATTTAGCAGGATGAGGGGTTGAAAGAAAGTTTCGTTAATAAATAAAATATATATATATATAAAAATGTGGTGGTATATAATATATAAGCTATATAAATATGTGGTGTATATATATATATATATATATATATATATATATATATGTGTGTGTGTGTGTTTTAGTTTTTAAAAATACTATAAAATATTATGATAATAAACTATTGCTTCTTTCAAAAGTTCCACTACGTTTTGTTGCGTTTGTGTTGCTTTTTCCCCAAACTTACTATTGTCATCCTGACATGGTCACATGCATACTACTGCTGATGCTGCACTGAAAGCATTCATAGAAATTGACCTCATGACGTCAAAGGTGATAAGCGTTTTCATTGGCTAATTTTGTACTTTTTTTTCATAGTTTACAGTTTATCTTCCGTTTTTTTAATCTTTTACTCGTTTCAGTCATTGGACTGCGGCCGTCCATGCTGGAGCACTGCTATTTCCTTTTTTTTTTGTATGTCTGGTGCTTATTCTGTCGTTCTCCGCGTAGAACGGTTAAGTTACGGGGACGTAAACGAACCTATACCGGTTGTCAAGCGGTGGGGCAGACATTTAGCTAGTTAAATAGATAGTGTAGATAAATACTGACATGTCTATGTACTCTTTTACTTGTTTCAGTCGTTTGACTGTGGCCATGCTGGAGCACCACCTTTAGTCAAGCAAATCAAGTCCAGGACTTATTCTTTGTAAGCCTAGTACTTATCCTATCAGTCTCTTTTGCCAAACCGCTAAGTTACGCCAGCATCAGTTGTCAAGTGATATTTGGGGGGACAAGCACACACCCACAAACATATGCACAGGCATACATATATAGCAACATTCTGTTTTATTGAAGAATAGTTTGACCACTATGATTACATTGTAAGGAACGACCGTGCGAACTCATAAAAGGAGATATGGTGACGAATGGAAAAACAGAGGACTCCTTTTATTTAAACGCGTCACACGGTCGAACACACAAAATATATATATCAATGATGATATACATGATATGTTATACGACGATAACATAGATGACCAGCAATGAAAGACCACAACCGTATTAGATGAATAACAGAAATATTTATTGTGGCGTAAAAGATGTATGTCTGTGTGAGAGTGTGAATGCGACATATAAGAACATAATCAAAGACAGGCCGTCGTACAAAGAAAAGTATGTATGTGAGTGATACATGTGTGTGTATGTGAGTTATTACAGCAGATAGAAAGAGTCAGTAAATA
>NC_069000.1:42434022-42437758 GCF_001194135.2 Octopus bimaculoides
GTGTAGACGCTGGTGGTGTAGAGGCTGCTTGGTAGTAATCGTGTTGGTCATGACGATGATGCTGGATAGTAGTCGTAGACTCTTGTTGCTGATGTGGCGACGGCGGTGGTCATCGTTGGCTGAAGCTGTTGAAGTGGTCGCTGGCTGATTGTTGCTGCTGCTGTCGTGTGGTACACGGAACAGTCTCTAAAAGAAACTGGACCAAGACAAATTGTTGGGTATGAGTTGATCTATTTAAGGCGTTAAGGGGGCTCCCAGACGGGAGTAGAAAAACACTATCATGTGACCTTATTAAGGGCTGTGATTGGTCAGTTTGCGTTCTGGCGGGAACGGTTCGAAGAAGTTGCCGATTCGAATAATGATCAGTCCCGTGATGACAAGGTTGATGTTTTCCGCTACGTCCGTGTTTGTTTATATTTAAATGAGAAGAATGGCAATAGCAGTTTTGTATCTAATGGTGATAGGTAGTTTCACTACAACATCATGAAAAATAGTCTCTATCATCAAGTGATTTTAAGTGATTTACTGCATACCTCTCCTGCCTGGAGAGAAGACGGGAGAGGTATGCAGTAATATACATCTGGAAGATCCTGGAAGGAATTGTGCCAAATTTTGGCATTGAAAGCTACACCGATGCCAGAATGGGACAACACTGCATAGTGCCAAAGATCCCAGCAATGCCATCATGCTTCAGGACTAGTTACTGCAACAGCCTGGGTTTCAGGGGCCCACAGCGTTTTGATATTCTCCCAAAGAACCTGAGGAACCTGCACAAGGTAGATGTAGGTGTTTTTAAATCAAAGCTGGACCTCTTCCTGTCGAGAGTCCCAGATGAACCTACCTCACAGCAAGAGGTGCAAATGAGGGTAACTGCATCAAACTCCATTCTTCACCAAGTACCACATATTGGAGGAGGATCTCAGTAATAACAGTGCAGCAAAACGGTGGTGCATCAGCATGGCTGCAGCTCTGAGCTGAAACTAAACTCCCTCCCCACAAAAAAAGGTACAAAGAGAAGATTTAAACCAACCCACTTTGTTAAGCCATTACCAATACAAGTAAATACGTTTGAAGAACCACTGAAAATTTAAAAACCACTCAACAGTATACTTAGGGCAGAGATCAGACACAATAAAATTTCATGGATCACTATAATAATTATTCATGTGTCCAATGAAGACTGTAGAACGCAATAAAAGATGAGAGAATGATAGAGAAAGAAAAAGAAAATTGTCAATGCTTCTCCAAATGTATTCACATTGCTATCTATGATTAAAATCACCATGCTTCCTGCCATCATCATTTCTTATCTATGTTAAAAATCACCTGATGATAGCAGATTTTTTTTCATGGTGTAATCATATCAATCAAACTATTCATCAATAAAAAAAAAAAATGCTGCTGAAACAGCCATTGTGAATTTTTAAACTACACTTCTGTTCTTCTTTTATATATTGGGTCATCTCATTAATTAAGCGGCTTTTTTGTGGGCTATAGTGCTCCATATATGACCAAAAGACTTCACTATTAAGTTAGACATGGCCTGGGCCTATACTGGCCGAAACCTAGCAAAGTTATAATACATGGTGGGTGTCTCCGAAATGTCAAAGAGCAGACACAAAAGCATTCCATGAAATGGCATCATCCAAGTAACATGTGGACAAGTAACATCCTACCAATGAGTTGAAAATCTGAAAACAAGGAACAAGGGAGATAACTCAAAGATCTTTTCTTTCTTTAGTCAGTACAAATGGTATAAATGAAAGAGTTTCTTGTTATTAAAGCCAATGTGTAAAAGTAACAGGCATGTTTCGGTATTAGTAGACTTCCAGTCATTTCAGACTTGATAAAATAAGTACCAGCTGTGTACTGGGGGTTGATGTAACCAACATGCTCCTTCCCTGAATTTGCTGGTGTTGTTCCAAAATTTGAAATCAATATTACTCTCTTTTACTTGTTTCAGTCATTTGACTGTGGCCATGCTGGAGCACCGCCTTTAGCCGAACAAATCGACCCCAGGACTTATTCTTTGTAAGCCTAGTACTTATTCTATCGGTCTCTTTTGCCAAATCACTAAGTTACGGGGACGTAGACACACCAGCATCGGTGCTATTGTAAACTTACATGAGTGAATGGGTGAAAAAACAAAATAGGAATTTTGAAAGAAGTATCTATAGAACTAGTTTTTAAGTGTGGAATGGCTATGGGGTCCACCAGAGAAAAAAAGTAACCAAAGGGATCCATTGGTTTTTTAAAATGGTTGAGAACCACTGAGCTAGATAGACCATATACGTTTTCAGTTTATAATTTCATCCCTTTGAATTCTGAGTTCAAATCCCACTGGAACTGACTTTGCTTTTCCTGGAATTTTTCCCTATACTCGTTGCCAACCCTTACCTTACTGACAGCATCCCTGTGCAAGGTTTATACATCTCTTACCAACCACTTGTCTATCCTCAGTTTCCACATTGACCACCAGATAAGGGATCAGGGACCCTGTCAAAGCTTTCTCTGTGTCAACGAAAGCCAAGTACAGAGGTTTATCTTTGGCTAAGTATTTCTCCTGCAGCTGTCTTACCATAAATATAGCATCAGTGGTACTTCTCCCTAGCACAAACCCAAACTGCATCTCATCTAAACTACTCTCCCTAATCAGTTGGGCTATGACCCTCTCCCTGACATTCATTACCTGATCCAACAACTTGATACCTCTGTGATGATTCATATCTAATGCGTCACCTTTACCTTTGTATTAGTTGGCTATGGTACTGCTACACCAGTCATTGCGTATGACTCCTTTGTGTATCACCTGATTGACTATATGGGTGACTAAACCATAGCCAACACTGCCAGATATTTTAAACATCTCTGTGGTGACTCCTGATGGGCCGGGAGCTTTCCCTGTCTTCATACCCTTAATTGCTTTATCTACCAAGGTGCTGTCAATTCAATAGCTGGTCCCTCTGTTGGGTCGACATTTGGCAGACTCTCTTTCTCCCATTCATTCTCTTCATTTAGCAACCTTTCATAGTGGCATCTCCAAATCTCTCTCTTTGTAGCCTCATTAAATGCAAGTGGACCATCCTCCGTGTGGACACATTTCTCTTTCACAACGCAGAACATCGGTACATTTCTTCTTATCTACTTCTCCTCTGGCTAAGCAAACCTGTCTCCTAGCTGCCCTTCTGGCAATCTAATACAGTTCTCTGCTACCACCATTCTTCCAATCATTCCAAGCCTGTTTCTTTTGTCTAATAGCCCTGTCAACTACAGTGTTCCACCACCATGTTACTTTACATCAAAAGACGACTTTGCACCACCCACAGATCTGGTCAGTAGCCCTCAACAAGTTGTCCTGTAGGATGAGTAAGATAAAGAGAAAGGGTGAAAAAGAGAAAGAGAGCAATAGTGAGAGATAACAGTAGGAAAGATGTGTCGTGACGTGCACTCGAGGGATATTGCGGGTGGTAAGAATAAATGAGCAGGAACTGGTTGAAGAAACAACTTGAGAAAGAAGGAGAGAGGATATAAAACTCTACTGTCGTTTATTTTTCTCCTTAAAGGACACTATCCGATCTGAAACATAGGGTTCTCCACTCCCCACGGCAAGTTCACTGGACTCTATCACTGATCACCATATAAATATATATATATATATATATATACACACACACATTTATATGCGTCACAGTCTCCTTGTCTTCACATCGTATGACAGTCGTAAACTTTCCTAACT
>NC_069000.1:42437768-42440457 GCF_001194135.2 Octopus bimaculoides
CCTACTGTTGCATTTAGCCCCAGGAGAACATCTCCTCCAGCTGGCTATTGACATACTTTCTGTGCATATATATTATATATATATATATATATATATGCACAAACAAACAAATACATACACCGATTTTTAATATATACAACCAACTATATTAACTGGGACGAATTTCAACTCAGCTTGGGTGGTTGACGTGCTAGAAATGGCAGCCAAATTCCCATTATAACCTTCCAATTCTTAAAAAAAACGGTATAAATGACTACATTGCATAATATAATATTAAATATACATTTCCGTGTAATGCCCTTTGAACACCGGTTTGACTCGTAGTTAAATAATATCAACAAAATCTCCTAAAAGGGGGAAAAACGCAAAATCAGGTGGAGTTGGAATAAGATAATATATGTTTGTATATATATATCCCGTTACATGGTTACAACAAACGGTCGGAATGTATTGATTGGCCAATGAAAATAAAGGTAAGCCAGAATATTTAGTAAATATTAGCCAATGAAAATTAGCGTAACAAATTGCTTCTACAACGACATCAAATCACGCACCAATCAGCGCCTTCGGCACAGAATTTAAACTTTACAAAACAATCCTGCCATCAGCTTGACGTTTTTTAAAATCTTCTCTTCATTAATTTTATATTTATAAGTTGGTAAGTAAAACTAATTTTTGGATTAATTATTCGATTAATCAATCTATTATTTCTTCCATATTTCTATTGAATATTTCTATTTACAATATCTGTTATTTTCCTTTTGTATTTCAACCATTATTGGCCGTTTTTTCCCTCTGGTTTTTCGCCTCAGTTTGTAAAAAAGCTTTGTAAGCTTGGCTTTTTATCTTTAAATGTCGACAAAATTATTATTTAAATTCTATTTATTCCCATTGTGTATGAAATAAGCTTTTATTCGTAAAGAAATGAAAGTATGTCGCAGGATATTTTCAAAAAAAATCTGATTCTTTGAAAGTACTACATCAAATATATTTGAAGTACATTTAAAGTACTACATGAAATATATATACATCAAGTACATTTAATATACATCAAATATATTTAAAGTATTACATGAAATATATATATACATCAAATATATTTAAAGTACTACATCAAATATATTTGAACTTAGTAATAAGTGTGTACACATTTGCGGTGTGTTGATGGTTATATTTTTCATATAATATACATATATTTGCGTTGTATATGTGTGTTTATATACATACATGTGTTATATATATATGTACATATAATATAGTAATAATATTGGGGATAAAATCCAAAATTACAGATAAAAACTCAATTAAAATCAATGAGTCTATGAACTTTTGTACATATAATATATTTAGCTTTAAGTCCTAAAAGATTCGGTTCAAAGTAATCGTTCAAAAATTTTCATCTATTCGAAAATACCTGTCGTTGTAAATTGATAACTTTTTAATAAAGGATAAAATGCTGCGAAATTCAATAATACTAAATTATAGACATTTTCACTTAATGAATTTGTAATTTTAATGTTCTTTAAACTTTGAAACTTTTGAGATTCTTCTGAAAGACATCATTATTCCTCTTTTTTTTTTTTTAGGAATTAATCAAATTTCTTTATTTGATAAATTTTTAGGGCTCGATACTTTATTTGATGTCTATATATTTTGTTTGGGACCACTTTCTGTACAGTTATAACCCAAAGTCAACTTGTTTTCAGAACCTACCTACAAAGTCCGCCATTGCAGATCCTATAATTGCTCTCCCTTTTTCTTTTCAGTATTAATGTTAACATTTCAAATACCTATATTTGCATTTAGGTGTGTCATATATATATATATATATATATATATATATATATCAATTTAAATAAGAGCCATAACGCAATCCATAGTAAAACTTGTTTAATAACCTATGTACATTTCAATGCAATATGCCGACTCATTTGGTAGAGATCTAAATATACAAATATATATATATATATATATACATACAATGATATTTATAGATTACAAAGGACTAATTTATTTGTTATTACTCCATATGCTGGTTTAACTTTTTGAGCCAAGGGGAAAAAGTACTGAATATGAAAGGTCCCAGCTCGGCTCTGTTCAAACGTTTCGTCTTCTGGCACACTATCCACGACCATATTACCCAATGTTTCCCTATTTTTTTTTCTCTCCTTTTTTTCAACCAGACAGTGATCTGACTGCTATTTCTAGCATATTGTTGGATCACACAAGCGCCATTGTTGCTTCGTTTCTGTAGCTTATATAATTTCACCTGTTATCATCCCCTCGCTCTGTAACGATGATAATATTAACAGTAATAATTCTTTTGGCCCACAAAGGATTTCGTACTTGGAAGGCATTTATGTAATCATAAATTTAAAATGAAGTCGGTGCGATGCTTGCAAAGACATGTGTGAAGAACCTCAATGGTATATGCATAGCATATTAGTAGGCATAACTACAGAAATATACCCCACCCGACTTTGTTGCTTGATAACTTCCAGAAGAAACTTTCTACAAATAATCGCTTAGATCCTGTAGATTGAAATTTACCAAGTGTTTCTCACGGGTTTTAAATGCGTAGTGAAAAAAAAAAGAAATGGCCAAATCCAGTCCGGGCTGCGGTGGTGTGAGAGAAAAAAAATCATAAATTTTCAGTTCCTTTTTTTTTTTTTTTTTTTTTTTTTTTTTT
>NC_069000.1:42440749-42449158 GCF_001194135.2 Octopus bimaculoides
TTTTTTTTTTTTTTTTTTTTTTTTAGTAATAAAAATCTGGATTTAATCTAGGAATTAATTTAAAATAAAGACAGTCCACATGTCCAGTCGCCAAACTGGTTGACATAAGTAACCAGACTGAAGGTGAATATATAAAAGAAATGCTTATGTATTTTTTTCCCTTTTTGGTGTCACTTATCAAATATATCTTAATTTATTTTATTCTCACTTTACGTCAAAGAAGTGATCTTTCATTGTTAATTAAAAATAAAATTGAGCTTGCACGTCGCCCTTAACAACATAGCATAACACGCGACAGGTCGTGCGATGCGGTGATGTGATTTTACAAAGCTCCAATATATTCCTTGACATGGTTTCTACAACTGGATGCCAACTACTTTAGAGTGTACTGGATGCTTTTTTTTTTTTTGCACCAGCACTAGTGAGGTTACCCTTAAATGTGTTGGGGTTATAGTATTGAGAGGGACTGGAACAAGTGCCTCTGCTGAAGATACGTGGCTTCCTCGCATGTTTTCGGTTTGACATAGCACACAACTGTGAAATTAGGCACTGAAGTGTTAATAAAAAGAAAATACATGGACTTGCCCTAAATTCATATTAAGTTGGACTGGTCTGAACCATAAAGAATGAGATTTTTTTCTTACTGTAATTAAACTTGTTTTAATTCGGACGTTTGTAAAGTCTAAGTGGAAGAGTTTTAAGATAACAAATGACCTTCATATATTTGTTCTGAATATTTTTTGGCCGACATAATTTCTGAAGAAAAATAATGTTTGATACTGTTAAGGTCACAGTTAATCTAGTTCAGTGATTCCCAACCTTTTCGCTACCAAGGACCACTTTTATTTGAATGAGTTTTCCCCATGGACCCCAGGATATCGAAAGGTCTTGTCAGCTCAACATGTTCACAGACCACAAGTTGGGAACCACTGATCTAGTTTGTAGATAGATAAGGAGATAAGTGGCCGTGTGATTTCTAATATTGGTACACTGCCAGAAATGTTTTTGGTGATAGGGCAGCTAAGTCGACCACAATTTATTACTGGTACTTGTTGATCTTGGCTAGATTTGAGATCAATGTAAAGATCCCTTTTCCAGCCATCCCTCTATAGTTTCTGCTGCCCTGTTACCCTAGTCACCGTCCTCATCATCATTTAATGTTTGTTTTCCATGCTGGCATGGGTTGTATGGTTTGACAGGAGCTGCCCAGGCTGCAATTGTCTGTTTTGGTTGGATGCTCTTCCTGATGCCAACCACTTTACTGGGGTGTACTGGGTCCTAATTACATGGCACCAGCACCTACCCCACAATGACCCTTTAGCATTCAGATTACTCTGTCAAATGAAATGCTTATTTTTTCACATTTAAAATTTTGTGTTATCTTGTAGCTTTCATATTCAGAAGATGTGATTGTTTATTCTTAGAATAACATTGTTGGATAGGTATGAAAGGCCAGCTAACATATGTTTGGGCTGAATGTGGCTGGTTTAAATGCTTTCTTTTTTTTTTCCTTCTCAGCAAGGCTGTGTGGTAAGAGGCTTGTTTCCCAACCACATGGTTCCATGTTCAGTCGACACTGCGTGGCACATGGGGCAAGTACCTGGGCTGACCAAATCTTTAAGTGGGTTTGGTAGATGGAAATTGAAAGAAGCCTTTTGTACATCTATACATGTTTGTCCTTTACCACTTGACCACCGGTGTTGGTGTGTTTACATCCCTTTAACATTCTACTACCTAAAGTTGGTATATGTTTGATCACAAAACTAGAGAATTGAGCAATGTGGCCAAAGTAGGAATTATAAAAAAACATTCTAGTTTCACTCACACTTATTCTAAATATCTTTCAAGGTTTATAAACGTCTTGTAATTTTTTTTTTTCAGTTGTCATAGCAACCTGTGCAAAAAGCTTCTTAACGATTCTTGTTCTTCTAAACTGAATGTTTTTGTTTCTTTTCTATTGGTTTCATAATATTGCAGGTAGATTATTCTTCTTCTCCAACTCAGCCAGAATGGATGAAACACGAGTGTTGAAACAGAATATCGTGCAGGCTAATCGTGAAGTTAACCACTCTGTGAAGGTCACAAACAACTTGCCGTCTGCCAACGATGTTGAGAACAAACCCGTGAATCCACATGAGAAAGTGGTAGGCATAGTAAGCGCCGTTCCCCAAGCTAGCAATACCACTACAGCTACTACTACTACTACTATTACTCACACAGTTACCAGCAATAGCAACAACACAGGTCGAAAGTAAGTTTTATTTTAATGTCTTCTTTTTCACCTTTCGGTGTGGCTGTGTGGTTAAGAAATTTACTTCCTAACTGCATGGTTTTGGGTTCTGTTCCACTGCATGACACCTTGGGCAAGTGGCTTTTGTAGTCTTGAATTGACTGAAGCCCTTATGAGTGGATTTGGCATGTACTCGAAGCTTGAGTGTGTGTTTGTTTCCCTGCTTTGCCAGTCTTCTGTGAAAAGCAAAGGCCGGTCATAGAGGAAATATTCATTTTGTTTGGAAACCTGGAAACTGGTGAGGTGACAGCAAAATCCCCCAGCTGAGAGAGAACTTGCTGTAACAAATCCCATCTGATAAAGTGTTACTACCGTATAAATCTCTGAGAGATTTAGAAGTCGATTATTTCTATTTTCAACATCAGTGAATGTATTTCACTTGAAAATGAAATCCTGTTTTCACGAATATACTAATGTAATTTGTGCTGAAATTCAAATTTAAATATCAATGGTTCACTTGGCCAGTTTCAGCCAGGTTGGTTGTTTTTGCCAAAAAATTCTTTGGTTGGCTGTGGCCAGGTTGGTAACAAAAGGGTTAAATCATGATGCTGTTCTTAGGAAGTTTTAAATATTTTCCATATTTTCATGTTTTCTTTTTCTCGTTCTAGCAAATGGTCCTTGGGTGATTTTGATATTGGCAAACCCCTTGGTAAGGGCAAATTTGGCAGTGTCTACCTAGCACGTGAGAAGCGCAGTAAATTTATTGTTGCTTTGAAGGTGAGTAGTTTCGTGATTTTGCTTACGAGTATTTTAATTAACCACTTAATTTTATTGATGAATTTCAACCGTTGGGTGTTTGAAATTTAACCATCTGCGATGGAGATTTTTAAGTATTGGAATTGTAAATAATTGAGGCTGTATTTTGGAATTGAGTATGGAAAGAAGGAAGTGTTTGAACCTCTAATGACTTTTCTCTGCAGTTTGTCATGGAGAAAAATTCTTGCTCAAGACAAAAATGGCATCAAAATGTCACAGTTCAGAGTGCCCTTTGTTGAATGCCTGCATTTCAGACTTGTTAGTTCTCTTCGGTACCGGATACCAAGAAAGGCAACTCTGATTTGACTTGGAAGCGATGCATCCTTTATTGATAGTGCACATTGGCTTCCAGTCAGAATCTGGAACAGATATGTGAGCAGATGCTTTGAAATAGCATATAAACTTGAAACCGTATCAAATGTTTGAGAGGTATAAGAACCTGTAAAGGTGTTTCACTGCTGTTTGCTGTGGAGGAAAAAATTCTTGCTTAAGACAAAAAAAAAATGCCCTCTTTTGGACTGATGGCCTCCTTTCAACCTTGATAGTTCTCTTCAGCAGCAGAAAGCAAGAGAGGCAAGATGAAATTTTTGTTATGTGTAACTGGAGCCTTCAGGAGAGTTGGTATATAAAATACACATCGGTGTATTTTTGTTTTAGAATAGAGTACATCAAATTGCCGTGTGTTTTGATGGTTAAAAGGAATTGGTGACAGGAAGGACATCTGGCTGTAAATCACTCAGAAAACCTGTCCATCAGATGCTAGCATGGGAAATTGGATGTAAAACAATGGTGATGATGATGATGATAAAAATGACCCCTTCAAGGTTAAGTAGCTTGATTCTCAGTGATATTAAGTTCAGTCTCGTGCAGCACTTTGGACATGCCATCTAGCCGAACAATTATTTTGTGCTGATGAAGGGAAATAACCCGGAAATCGCGATACCCAGATATTGTTTTAAGCTGAGTGGGGGTGCTACATTCCCTTGTTTGAAAGTATAAGGACACAGATTGTGTTGTATAGCCAGCTAGAGATGATGTCCCCTGGGGCTAAATTGCAGCAACATTTGTCCTAAACCAGGACTGCAATGTTATGTTGGCAAACAATGTAGTCCCTGAATTTTCTTTGATACTTTCAAAGGTGTTCTGTTCTCACCTTGTTTCTACATTTATTTTTCAGGTCTTATTTAAATCTCAGCTTCAAAGTGCCGGTGTGGAGCATCAACTGAGGAGGGAGATTGAGATTCAGTCTCATTTGAGGTGAGTTCCTTGCAGTGTCATCGTAAAACCATTTTGCATGCTTTTGTTACCATATTTCTGTTGACATACTTTGCCCATCGTAAATTTAATGGATTCTTCCCCCCCCCCCCCACACACACTCTGTGATTGTTTGGGTGGTTCAATATTGAACAGACATTCCACAAGGCTGAGCTTAGTTCCGCTGTCTGCTTTGGTATGGTTTCTACTGCTGGATGCCCACTTTAGTGCCAAATACATCATAGTGTACTAGATGTTTTTTTTTTTCTGTTGGTACACTGGTGAGGTCACCAATTACTGGCAAAGTAAGGCCCCTTGGTTAAGTTGCGTATAAGTATTGATGGATAAGAAGCTAAGCTAGAAGAACAAGAGGGTGTGTCTTGCTGAAGAGTTGAATTGATGACTTCCTCATCTGAAAAGAGGGGAGAGGGATGTGAGGACAAGGTAGGCGAATACGAGATAGGATAGAACAGAAAAGGTGGATGGATATCTAAGTGTGGTATAATGAGAGTATTGTGACAGGTGATTAGAGATGAAGGATAAGTTTGATGCAGAGGAGCAGTGAAAGAAGGAAATTTAAGATAACTTTGTCATTATTAGCTTGGTGCGAGATTTTGATGGGATTTTTTAATTTATGTGATGGTGGCATATAAGAAAACCCCTTTCGAGTGTTGGGCCTCACAGAGGCAATGACAAATGACCGAGGTCTTTGGCAATATGCTGTGCTTGAGAAGAAGACCCATCAAGCTAAGTGAAATCATAGTTGTGTTGCGCAACTGGCCTGTAAAAGCACCCATTGCACTCTGGGAGTGGTTGGCATGGGGAAGGGCATCCAGCCGTAGAAACCATGCCAAATCAGGTTGGTGTCTGATGCAGCCTCTCAGCTTACCAGCACTGGTCAAATTGTCTAACCCATGCCAGCATGGACTACGAACGTTAAATGATGATGATGATGATGATGATAGCTTTAACACAAAGATTGTATCAGAACCAAAGGCCTTCTCAGGTATCAAAAGGGGTTAAGCCTCATCATCATTCTACACTTTCCATTCTGTGACATGGATTGCCAATGCCTGAGTCAGTTATATGGACTTAATGTTCTTCTTGGATGGGCAGGAGGACTGTCTTATTTGGCCCCAGTCTGATAACTTTTGAGAGTGCCTTTCAGCAAGGTCCTCTCTGTTGCAAACATTCAAACCAGGTTTCTAGTTTGTGGATACCTTCCACTCTTTCTACTAATCTGTGGCCCTGTAAATGCGGCAACGGTGCTACCGTTCTTCTCTCCTGTGATTTAAAAGACCAGAAACAAAGAACAAAAGAATTGACTTGGCGCTTCACTTTAAATGCTTAATAAGTGTAAGGGCGATAACCATCTTGAAAGTGATAATCTTTGTGGTGGGGGACTTAATATTGTGATGAAATATATAACAAATGGCCCTAACAATTGTGCTCCGTTTAGTTTAGGGCTTTTCGTAGGTAGGGGATCTCAGGGTTGAAAGGATGGAAAGAGGCGGGAGGACTGGACAGACAACTGGCATTAAGAGCACCCATACTAGTCATTTTCTCAGACAGGATGATGGAATGGAGCGTTACATGGTGGGAGGGAGAGCGAGAGGAAGGCAGAGAATGAAGATGTCCGACTGGATGAAGAAGAGATTGAATGTGCAGAGCAAGAGAGAGACAAGAATAAATGGAGGAGGAACAAGCCACGATTCATCAATGGCATAAATCATGGCTTGTGCTATCAATGCCATGACACAAAAAAAAAGAAGAAAAAAATACTGGTGATGTGTTAGAGCAACCTGTATATTCTGTAAAGTAATTGGTATTAGGAAGGGCATCCAGCTGTAGAAATCCTGCCAGAAAAGACGATTATTGCAGCCCCCCCCTACCTGGACGTTACGCAAAATGGATATTAACACTTTTGTTACCATATTTATATTTAACTTGCAATATACATTATTATTAAGCTGATTCTGGATTACAAGCTAACACGAAATTTTGAAGGCAATTCAATTTTGGACCACTTTGAAACTGGATTTTTTTATTATCAAACAACCAGAGGAGGTTTGTGGCAGGCTGGTATTAAGAGTTGAAGGATAATTGTGGTGATGATGATGATAGAAAATTAAGTGGGTTTTTATACTTCTAAAACTGTATGACCCCATGCTGAAGAACTGCAGGGATGTGATGAGAATATATAACAAATGCCATAACTATTGTACTCTTATCTTAGTTTTTCATGGGGTGCGGCTCTTACGATTGAAAGTATGGGGTGAATTGAACAGATAACCAGCACTTTGTCTTCTAATAAAGAGGGTGCAGGTTGTGGGGCTAAATTTGGTTTTCAGGTGCAGTCCCATGGCATGGTATTATGGGCAAGTGTTTTCTTTAGCCCCAGGCCAACCAAAACCTGATGAGTTGATTTGGTGTAGGAAACTGAAAGAAGCCTGTTTGTTGTATTTGCACATTTGAGTGTTTGTGAGTCGCAGTCGTACTCTGTGTCGTACATTTCCCGTGTTTTCTGTAAACATGTCTGGCTGTTGGGAAATATTAACCTTACTTGCAAACAGGTGAGGGTTGGTGACAGGAAAGGCACCTGGCTGCTGAATATCTCAAAAATTCCCTCTGACCCCTGAAAGCATGGAAAAGTGGGTGTGAAAACGAAAATGAGGATGGTGTTTAGACTTGGGCTCTGTACCCAAGCTCCATCTCATTTCATAGATGGAAGTCTATAATCTTAAGAAAATCTGAAACTTTTCTGATTCTAAACATTTCTCATAATAGATTATCAACTGTGCAACACGTGTTTCTGTCCTTTCTTTTCTTTTTTTTTAGCCCCTCAATATCTGATCCTTCCCCAACCCTTTAACATTCAGATTACTCACTCAAAAGTAATTCTGTTTATTCACATTGTTTTAAATTAAACCTGCATTACCTTGTAGCTTTGAGATTTCTAGAATAATATTGTAGGGTTGTGGCAGATACTGGTGTCATGCAAATGGCACGCAAAAGCACTCTTGGAGTGGTTGGCATTAGGAAGGGCATCCAGCCATAGAAACCATGCCAAATCAGACTGGAGTCTGGTGCAGCCTCCCAGCTTACCAACCCTGGTCAAACCGTCCAACCCATGCCAGCATGTACAACGGACGTTAAAAGATGATGATGGTAAGTGTGAGAGGCCAGATCTGGCCAGTTTGGAGATAAGACAAGTTGGAAATTTTGGCTGGAGATGGTTTGTTTAAATGCTGATGGGTTAACACTTCAGTAAGGCCAGTGTCGGGAAAGAAAAGCAGTTAGTACACTCTGGGAAGTGGTTGGTGTTATGCAGGACATCTGACCATAGAAACCTTACCAAAGCCGACACTGGAGATTGATGCAGCCCTCAAGCTAGTTCGGGGCTGTCCAACCCAGGCCTGTATGGAATACAGATACACTAATATCTCATTTTACTAGGAGCTGCTTTACGAGTTTTATTTTTTAAGCTCAAGATCCAAATTTTGAATGAAGTGTAAATGCTTCTGCTACCATAGCATATTCTTCTGCATGTTATTTGAGAAATTTACAGAAAGTGAAAGAAAGCTTCTTCTAAGCAAACAACTCTAGACTTGTTTTTCAAAAAGAAATCTACGAGTCTGTCTATAAGTGCTTGTGAATCGGTGACCATGTCTACAAGTGATGGTGTGCACGATTCTAGTGTGAATGAAAGTGATTCAGAAGAAAGATATTTTTTTAATTGATCTAGTCTTCATATTTTATCAACGTTAGACTGTTTTTTTTTCTTCCAAGGAAGGTAACTCTGGATAGCAATTCACTCTGACAAGCGAATGTTGTCTCCCCTGCTCCAAAGAACGCGAGAGCAATATCTGGTGACATACACTAGGAATTCTATATTTCCTTAATTAGCTGCCTCTGAGGAGAAACCCTTATGATAAAATATAATTTTTTTTATTATCAGTTTAGTCTTTAAAACTGATTGCTACGTTTCGAAACACCTGTGACATATGTCACAAAATATATAATTTCAAATTCCACTTTTCCCTTATAGGAATCGAAAAGTAAATTAAGTACAAGGCTGTGAAGGGAAATGCTCAAGTAAAAGCCGAGAC